>NC_066524.1:1238869-1380446 GCF_024679095.1 Eriocheir sinensis | reverse complement strand
AAACGCCCCCCGACAAGCCCGTTACATTTGGTTGGCAGCGGTCACCCCGCGCCTGTGCATTCGCTACCTCGTTCTCCTCCAAGCTCCAAGCCACGAGAACTCAGCTACAAACTCCAGGGACAGGCGTACAAGGGAAGAAGGAGTCAACGCACCTACCGTCCGCGGTAACGCACCTGCCGTCCGCGGCAACGCACCTGCCGTCCGCGGCAACGCACCAGCCGTCCGCGGCAACTCACAAGGCGCCAGCTACAAGCACCTCACAAGGCGCCGGCTACAAGCAACTCACCAGGCGCCGGCTACAAGCAACTCTACAGGCGTCCAGCCTACAAGCCTCGAGCACACCAGCTACAAGCAACTCTACAGGCGTCCAGCCTACAAGCCTCGAGCACACCAGCTACAAGCAACTCTACAGGCGACCAGCCTACAAGCCTCGAGCACACCAGCTACAAGCAATTCTACAGGCGTCCAGCCTACAAGCCTCGAGCTCACAAGCTACAAGCAACTCTACAGGCGTCCAGCCTACAAGCCTCGAGCACACCAGCTACAAGCTACTCTATAGGCGTCCAGCCTACAAGCCTCGAGCACACCAGCTACAAGCAACTCTACAGGCGTCCAGCCTACAAGCCTCGAGCACACCAGCTACAAGCAACTCTACAGGCGTCCAGCCTACAAGCCTCGAGCACACCAGCTACAAGCAACTCTACAGGCGTCCAGCCTACAAGCCTCGAGCACACCAGCTACAAGCAACTCTACAGGCGTCAAGCCTACAAGCCCAGAGCTCACCCACAGGCCTACGCAGCCGAAAGCGAGGGCCACAATCTTCAAGCCGCTCCCCCGCTTCAAGCCAGTACTGCTACGAGCACTGCAAGCCACTCCCCGATACGGCAGAAGTATTCACACCAGCAACGAGGAGGCACGCCCCGCTGACCTTGGGACACCCCACATGCCCCTCGCTCCATAGCTGGCGGCAACACCGCCGCTGCCGGGAGCATCGGCCCAAACCTCTTCCGGCAAACAGTCAGCAAGGGTACCCGCGGACATCTCCCGGTGACTGCAAGCTGTTACCACTACCGTTTCCTGCAAGGCGTCTTCTCAAGAGGTTACACACCCAAGTCGTCTTATCTGCTACCGCGGCCCATCTCTTACTTTAACAAGAAAGCCGCGGACATCATACGTCTGGCGGCAGTGTACCGGCTCCCAGCCGCGGCCGCTCAAATTGCTAGGTCAGCAGTTTTTCAACCTCCATTGTGAGTTCTCCGATATCAGCCCATCCCTCACCTCTCACCGCCGCTGTGGCCGCGGCCGAGGTTTCCTGACGCGCCTACAACGACTGCACGTACCCCAGGGCATCACAAGCCGTCGCCCTCTCCACTACATCAGCTGATTAATCTTGGTATTTGTGGATATTCCCTTCTTGTCCAAATATGTCGACTCGGCTTATTTTCATTATTGTCCGTGCAGAGGCACGATTTTTTTTATTTATGTGTTCCTAACACTGTTAATCAGTCGTAAGTGTGAGAGTAACGTTCATTCGCATACGATATTGATTCTTTCTTATTGTTTGCTAGCGAGTGTATTGAGTATAGTGTGAGTTCCCTGATCAAAGTTAATCTTCATCAGTGTGCCCTGCCTCCGTTTTCTTTTCACCGCTCGAGAGAAAACGTGAGCTTCAATGGTAAACCCACTTAAAATACCACAGTGTTTATAAAGGCACTTTGCTAGCCATTCTTTCTTCCCTCTTTAGGGTTTCGACGCAAACAATTAATTCATACACGTTCCGTTTATTGGTTCATATTTCCAGCTATCAACATATGCTCCTATTTTGTAAATGATTTACACCATAGTATGAACAAAGACACTCTCGCTAAACTCGGCGACACCTTTAAACAGTTGGCTCGTCCTTCAAGTAAAGAGGGACCGGAACACGATACCACAACCGGTGAGTTTACTAAAGTAATCTTATGTTCAGGCACTCGTTATTTATCAATTACCGGCCGCAGAATTCGTTCACCCCAGGGTTCGTCTGCATACTTCCAACCCACTCAAGGTTCAAGGACACCCTCACCATCATCCCCTCGCGACAGCCGCAGTATTGCAGGCTCAAAGTAAGGTCTCTCTCACCTGTAGTTTTTTGCAAACAATCAGGACATTCTGAACATTCTTGTTTCGCGAAACGTAGGGACTCAACACATAAAAGACAGGGCTCAGATAGGAGGTCAGGTGGTTACAGGGGCTGGCATCATTCATCACACAGGAACCCTAGGCCGAACCATCAGCGGAAGGCTGCCTTTTGCCTTATCCACGGGAATTGTTTTCATGATTCAGACAGTTGTTCTGCAATACAAAAGACCAAGGAGGAACAGAAGTACAAGGTCTCGGCGGACAGTAAACCACACTCCTCTTCTCAGAATAAAAAGACATGACTTCGTGACAGCCCCGAGGCGTACATCCAAGTGTCCCTTAAGGAAAATACTAATTGGGAACAACTTGACTCCGTCATTGCCGCCTTGGGACGGACAAGCATAATTGCCCTCCCTTGCAAGGTGGGTAAAATTTCACTCACCTTAGTGGTTGACACAGGTGCCACAGTCAATGTCATCTCCGACTCCGCTTACAGGTCACTGACACGACAGACGAGTGGGGAAAATTGGCCGCTCCAAGAGAACGACCTGAATGTGGAAGGCGTGACGGGCACCACTTTGGGAATCCTTGGGCGAGTACCACTAACAGTCAGCTTACATGAAAAAGTATGTCCCTTTCGAGATTTCTTTTATGTCTCTAGCAGGTTTGCTTTACCTGTGGATGGGATCTTAGGATTAAACGCCATGAAAGACCTGCACATCGCCATAAACCCTGTAAGCAACACGATCGTGTATCAAGGCCGATGCATACAGGGGATGGTAAATCCTTCGCCTCTGTCACCTGTAATCCCACCCTCAGAGGGGGAAAATGACCAACCCACCACACACTCAGGGACTGCCATCGCCCAAGTGTCACCTCTTACGGTCAAACCACACGAAAACTTTGCAGACTTGTGGCGGACAGTAACGGCAGTCGTAGAAGGTCCTCATATAGTTCCGGATCGTGCTGCAAAACTTGTTAAAATCCGTTTGCCTAACGCCCCTCCGACGGGCAGTGATGTGTGTACCGACGGAGCGCCTCACATACACCGCGTGACGGTGGAGGTAACTCTTGCGACAGTCAAGGAAGGAGGTTTTGTAGAGGCATTGGTAATAAACACGTCTGGATCCCCTGTATCCTTAAAACACGGTGTTAGATTATGCCAGTGTCTAGTGTATGGGAGAAATGTCGCCCCGGAACCAGCTGAATACCCTTCAGCCCAAGTCTCAGGCATAACCTCGGCGTGTCAGGCTTCTCCCGAACAAGACACAGCTAATTTAGAGGCATTCCTAAAAGTTGCTCACTATTCCGAAATTAAGCCAACCTTAGTCCAGCTTCTGGAACATTATCGGGGGGCGCTTGCTCTACCAGGCGAGCCGCTTGGAGTTACGCAGTGTGCTGAACACCACATTAAGTTAAAACTCAATACAAATCCTATATATATCAATGCGTATAAGTTCCCCCTCAGTCAGAGGGAGGTGGTACAACAACTTATCTCTGAAATGTTAGAACAAGGTGTCATCAAAGAATCGAATTCCGCGTGGAATTCACCCTTGTTTCTGGTTCCAAAGAAAGACGGTTCTTATCGTCCTGTGATTGATTTCCGGCGTGTGAACACCGAGACCGTGGATGATCATTTTCCGCTTCCCGTTCTTAGAGATCTTCTGATGTGTCTCGGTAGAGGAAATAAAGTCTTTACGAGTCTTGATCTGGTCAGTGGCTACTGGTAACTGCCCATGGCCCCCGAGTCACGTGAAATAACGGCTTTCAGCACGCCTCATGGCCACTATGAGTGGACGAGAATGCCGTTCGGGCTCAAAGGACAATGAACAGTATTTTTGGTGACTTGATGGTCAACTCTGTCTATGTGTATTTAGACGACATCATCATAGCAAGTAAAGACGTGCATGCACACATGGAAACACTAAAAGCAGTCCTACACAGACTTCAAGAGGTCGGATTAAAGCTCATAATCACCAAATGTGAATTTTTAAAGCCTCGGATCAAGTTCTTGGGGCATGTCGTGGACGAATTCGGCATCCACACAGTGGACGACAAAATAAAGGCTATTGCCGAGTTCCCTCAGCCAACGTCTGCGGACAAGGTACGGTCTTTCTTGGGTGTCGCAGGTTATTACAGGCCTTTCATAAAGGACTTCGCAGCACGCGCGAGTCCCCTAACCCATCTTTTAAAGAAAGACGTACCATTTCAGTGGCTCCCAGCTCAACAAACGAGTATTGAGGATTTAAAGAAAGCGCTTACACAGGCTCCGGTCCTTGTCTTTCCGGATTTCAAGGACCCCTTTCAGCTTTGTACCGACGCTTCGGCTAGTGGACTAGGAGCCGCTCTGATGCAAACAGATAAGTCCGACAAAAAGCATGTGATAGCGTTCGCCAGTCGAGTACTTACAGCTCCGGAAAAGAACTATTCTGTTACCCACCTAGAGGCTCTTGCCATTGTGTGGGCTCTGAAGCATTTTCGTGACATAGTGATGGGGTATATAATTGTGGTGTATACGGACCACGCGGCCATAACTGATCTTTTCAAGGGAAAAAACCTACACGGTCGTCTGGCAAGATGGTTCTTAACGATCTAAGCATACAATCCAGAGATAAAATATATCACCGGGAAAACAAATGTGGTCGAAGATGCCTTATCTCGGAATATTCCGATAGGCGCGATTACCCCCAGAGGTCATCCACAACTTCACTTCACCTGAGCTACACACTGCTCAGCGGGACCACCCTGTGTGGAAGAGGTTAATTTACGCCCTAGAGTCGGGAGACGAATCAAACTTTCCTGAATTGCCAGTTCCCTTTTCACAATTCTTCCTATCAGAGGACAACCTCCTTTGTAGGTCATGGCAAACCAGGCCGGTACCTATAGACCAACTGGTCATCCCAGACAAATACGTCCCCGTGACGCTTAAGCTGGTCCATAACACACCCATTGCGGGTCACCCAGGAAGAGACAAGACGCTATCTGTCACCAGACGAAAATTCTACTGGCCCACATTACGGGTTGATGTAGAAAAACATGTCGCACATTGCGTTGTTTGTGCTAAGCACAAGGGATCCGTCAAAGGGCCAGCACCTATGTTGCAATACCCAGTACCAGAGGAACCATGGGATGTTGTTAATATAGACTTAGTACAGCTCCCCCAGAGCCAACATGGTTCGCGCTACTTATTGGTGTGCGTCGACCAGTTCTCTAGGTTTCTAGTTCTAGCGCCTCTCAAGGACAAGACAGCCACGCGCGTGGCCCATGCCCTCGTGACTCACGTGTTGTGTCCACTTTCGTCTCCTCGAATTCTTTTGAGTGACAATGGCACCGAGTTTAGGAACTCAGTATTGAGCGAAATATGCGCTCAGTTTAACATCACGCAATCCTTCATCACTGCTTACCACCCAGCTGCTAATGGGTTGGCGGAGAGGGCTAATAGGAAAATCTTACAGGTCCTCAGGCCTATCGTGAACGATCTCCACGATAACTGGGAGGATTGGCTATCGCATATAGCCGCTTCCATAAATACGTCGGTAAACGACTCTACGGGGAAGTCTCCCTACTACATCTTATATGGGGTGGAGAAACGTCTTCCGTACGACCTCCTAACAATCCCACAACAGCCTCTCTACAGCATAATGATTGATAGGTACGCACAACAGCAGATGCATATGTTTTCCAAGATACAGTCAGAAGTTAGGTGTACGTTAAAAGCTACGGAGGTTGAAATGATGTCAAAACAACACAAACAGTCCGTCCCGGTGAATTTAAAATAGGGTGACACAGTCATGATTAAGCAAGCGGAAAGGAGTTCGAAACTGGGGGCTAAATTTGTGGGTCCTTACCGAGTTGTTCGGAATGTCAGGGGAAATCGGTTCGAGGTTCTCGAGTCGAATAGTGGAGTCAGTCTAGAAGTTCACATTGATCGTCTGAAAGTAATTCCCTCACCTTTGGACCTTGATATTGGTACTTCCCCCTCAGAGTCAAATGTTCAACAAGATAATCCCAACACCCATAGCTATAATTTGAGACCACGGGTTTAAATACTTCATTCCCACCACTTTCGGATCATGATGTTGCGTTTTCTGACCATCTTGTTGTCCCTCGGGTCCCTTCTTGCAACAATACCCATCCACCTGAAGCCTGGTGCCCTCACGGCACACATAGGAGAGGTCTTCCTCATAGAAGATGTGCTCCTCGTAAAATATCCATATACTTCCTTGACCAACACCACGGACACAATCAGGATAGTCTCAGAAAAAACTACTCGGCATGGCAGACGCCATACGGGCTACCAAGACTAGGGAATCAAAGGCATCTTCTAGTACCAACTCTCTGACTCTTTTTCAACTACTGGAGGATAGGATTCTGTTCTTACGGGGAAAAGTTGATGAGGTAGACATGGATTATAGTTTTCACTCAGTTCCCTCTCGGGTAAAGAGGGGGTTGCTCAACATCGTTGGGTCCGCCTCTAAGTTCCTTTTCGGTACGGCTACCGACTAGGACGTTCGCGATTTGCGGGACCACTACGCTCATGTACTTTCCTTTGCTGCTCGAAATCGCAGGGTGATCAACGCCAATTGTAGAAAACTTGCGCGATTGCATACTAACATTAAGGAACTGCTAGAGCAGACAAATAAGATGGTAGAGGTTATCATCATAGTTGTCAAACAGATCGACCAGGTGAATCAGTTTCTCCTAGATCAGGCCTTGCGTGTATTGGAAAACGTCATTAACTCCGTCGCAACGGCAAATCAGCAGGTTATTAGCAACATGGTTGATGCAGTGCACGGTAGAGTCACACCTGCCTTGTTCCCTCTACACGATTTGAGAACGACTGTCCATATCGGGTATCAAAATTATAGCCTAACGCTTTTATTCACCCCAGACATGAGTCAATATTTTTACCCTTTGATTGAGTCCAGCCTCACCCCCGATGCCATAATCATTCATGTTCCTTTTCAGACGGCGGACGTGTTTGAGGCATACGAAATTGTCCCGTTCCCTTTTTCAGCAAAGGACAGTGTGTTAGCCTTGGACACGTCCCCGTCTCTTGTTCTAATCGCGAAGGATTTCGCTCTGTATTCAACGGGTAGCTACTAACTCTTGCAGTATTGAAAGGAGACGGTCTTCGGGCGATTCTACTGCTCTGCGTGTCTCTTTGCCTTCCTTCCAGTTCGGGGAGGGGTATGCGAGATCGCCCTCACCCGCGTGAACACGTCTGACGCTCTTTCCCTGTGGCCCTACAAGCAGCTAACACCAACGCCTGTTTTCCATAAGAACTTTCAGGGTCTGCATTATTTTTATTTCCCTCAGTCATTCTATGTGTCGGTCATCTGCCCGGAGGGTACCACTTATCAACGGGTTACTGGTCACTATGCCATAGCGGAAGCATGCTATATCCGCTCCACTAACATAACAACGTACCCGTCCCGGATCCGTCTGGTTTTCACAGCCGATACTTCCCATCGAGTGTTTCCTCTACGGTCTCTCGATGACATTCACTTCTCCAGAATCTCGTATGTGACTAATTCCCTTAATTCATTGTCTTTCGCAAACAAAACAGAGTTTGCGGAAACCCTGGAGGAAACGCTGCCTGCTTATTTGCATCTCCCCTACCTGTACCATGGATTTTTTGTACTAATGTTTCTGATGTTCGTCAGTCTCGTCGTCATGTGCTACCTTATTAGGAGGAACTCTGTCCTGCACGATTATTTGGTTGTGCAGACACGGCGACTGGATGCAGGGAGGCCACTGGCAAGGTAGTTTTTCCTTTTCTCAGACAAGTCAACGGACAGAAACCTGGCTGCTCCTATACTTAACATTGTACTGCGTTTCACTACTGTATTTTTTTTTTAGGAGCTAGATCAACGTTTCATTGTCTGTAACTGTCTGGAGTAGGTATGAAGACACCTACCGAACGGGCGCAAGCCACTCCCGGTGAGGTATATATGGGAGGTGAGAAGGGAGCTGAAGCCCTCCAAAGACCCTTCCCATGTCCTCACTAAACGTTTCCCTATTGTCTCACCAACACCGGAGAGTAATTCAGCATGCTCTCTAAAGACAGATCCTCTCTTTATCCACACCACACTACATTCACACAACATATACACCTTTTCCCAAAATTAAAATTTCAAAATGGCGAACATACACCAAGCCTCGGAGTCCCCGCCTGGGGGGGGGACCACAAATTCCCCCAGGGAGGACTACCCTTCTGGCTGCCGACCCGAGAGGTGTCTTGATAACTCCTCGAACCTCTTTCTTCTCAATTTCTGCAACATTCGCGGTCTTCGCTCTAATTTTCATTCTGTGGAACATCATCTCTCCTCCTCTAAACCTCACCTTCTCTTCCTTACCGAAACACAGGTTTCTGAGGCTACTGACAGCAATCTCTACTCTGTTCCCTCCTACAATCTCTATCCTAAATTTCAATCCAAAGCTGGATGTTGCGCCTACGTGCGCAACGACATCACTTGCTCTCGTGCCCACGACCTTGACTCTTCTGAATTTTCTACCATCTGGTTAAGACTTCACTGTCATTCTATTCTGTGTATATTATAAAAAAATGTGAATGTGTGAATGTATGTCGTATCGCCATGGCCCAGTGGCGCCAGGACGTTACACACAGACGCTACGTTGTGCTTAGGAGGTGCTCTTTGCCGTGGGAACGGTGCTGATTCAGCAAGCATGCTATCCGCTGGCCGCTCCTGTATGTACCAAGAGAAGCCGGCAGATCAGAGCGGGCGGCGGACGAGGGCACAGGACTTCTCGGAGTGTGCGTACGACTTACGACTCGTCCACAAAATACTGTAACTATTCTGTGAATATATTTAAAAAGCAATACAACCATTTAATCAACCAGAGAGAGAGAGAGAGTAAATTAAGTGAACTCAAAGTGAACTTAACGGCTCCGCTCGGCCAACACATAACCCACATCACTTAACTAAAAGGCTATTGTGTTGTCTCACGACTTCTATCAACTGGAGAAAGCAGGCAACGGTACACCGGACCTCACGTGAGATAACAGTTCGCGCCTTAATCAAAAACACACACAAAAAAACAGCCAACAAAAAGGCTAACAAAAGTGGTGAACCGCGGCTTCCGGACCTTCTCCGAAGTGTTCTGTGTGTTATCTCTCTCTCTTTTACCACTTAACACTTAACGGTGGCAAGTGTCGTCAAGGGGCAGACAGGAAAGTGTGCAGGAAAGCTGACACAAGCAACGCCATTCCCCCTTGGCCCGTCCGAGTCGAGTCAGCACACTCCACCACACCGCCCCGCGCGCCCCGCGCGCCCACATCGCCCACTGTCGGGATCCCGCTTCCCAATTCTGGGACGCCCACTTGTCTGCCTACGACACAGTCATTCGTGGGTGGGCGCTTACCTTCGCCTTGGTGGAGATCTTGGTGGAGCGTGGTCGCTCCTCCGCCCCTTCCTCACCGCTGCCAGCCGCTGCCGGGCACTGCCGGCGGTCTCTCTGGCCGCTCCAAGGACGCGGGGACAGCCAGCCAAGGACGGGGACAGCCAGCCAAGGACGAGGGCGAGCCAGCCGAGGACGAAGGAGTGCCACGGGCACAATCTTCACACTTTTTTTTTATGGTATTCACATGCATGTAGCTGACACACCACTAATTATATTAATACACCACTTGTTGATGACATTTCAGGTGATTTTTTTTTTTTACGTGCTTTGTGTGTCTCCGTGTGGAGCCGTATCTAGTTTCCCTTAGGCTGTTGAATTTTATTCAGGTGTAGAGGGATGTTTAATATTTTTCCTGATTTGTGAACATTGTTTGCATTTTATATATAATCCTTCATTTTTTTTTCTCCTTTCTTTTGTGTGTTTTCTTGCACAGTGGGGAAGTTTTTATCATGCTAAGTATTCACTCATTGTTCTTTTCCCTCTTTTTAATGCGTTTTGGAAGCATCTGAGGCGAGTGAGCACACACTTAGCGGTGATACTTTTTCTTTTCCCATATTTTTCCTCATGAAGCCATATTTTCCTAATGCCTTTTTTTTAAATGGCAGGTCAGTCTGATAAAGAGATAGACATTTTGGCCAAGGAGTTCCAGAAGTTGATGCAGGATTCGGAAGCGCCCGCCGAGGATGACAATTCCCGTGTCCTAAGGAGCGGGTCAACTCATGACAGAGTTCCTCCTCCTCCTCCTCCTTCTTCTCTCCCGCATGATAACAAAGGTAATATCTTGACTAACCAAGAATTAACAATGGCTACTAACACTATTAAACTTCTGCCGACTACGGCATCAGTCAGAGCTTTCGCAGGCAATGAACCGGATTACAGTGCGAGAGACTTCATCCTGCAATGCGAGGATGTTATGAACAACTCATTTGTGTCAGAACCGGGTGATAAAATCTCCTTCATTAGGTCTAGATTAAAGCCGGGGTCAGAAGCATCAGCTATTATGTACACCAGCGCGTTCATGGAACCGCAACAAACCAAGGATTATGCCCAGTTTCGGTCACATTTTCTGGAGTCTTTTGGGGAAGATGTTAGGCACAGCCTCGTCAAAGGTGTTAATGTAGCTGTGACCAAATTGATTTCAGCTGTGGAGAGTAAAGAGCTTTTAGCCGGACAAGTAGACGCCTATCGGTTGTCTACTGATATGGGCGTCTATCTGAAAGCTGGTGGCTGGACTGAGGGAGAGAATATGTCTCTATCCAATGTTCTCAAATTTTTTGAATTTTTTGTATACATGGCTGTCATCAAGGGCCAGTTTCGAAAAGGTTCTTTATCCCTAGCCTACGGCCCCACTGTCAAGTTGCACGACTTCATGCTTAAAATAAAAACTAAGATGGAGGAGAAAGACGGAGCGCCAGTCCCCGCTGTAGCCTCTGTCGACCAGAAGGCCGCTAATGTTAGCGCGTCCTCATCAGTGGTGGCGGCCACCACCGAAAAGCCTAAGCGCCACTGTTCGTACTGTCAGCGCGATGGTCATACGGTTGACTATTGTCTAAAACGTCAGCGGGATTGCAAGGCTACTCGGGAGAAGGGAGGCTCGCCGATGTCAGGCAAATCTGCTTCTCAGAAGACCCCGGCCGCTTCAAAAAGTCGAGCCGCGGGCTACCACACTGGCAAGTTCTGTTTTGTTCACGGTGCTGGTAGACACACCACAGAGGAGTGTTTCTCTGTGCTCCAGTTAAAGAAAGAGCGAGCAGGAAAGTTCGTGAAGGGGTCGGGGGAAGCCGAGCGCCCCCCCAAAACCGACCCAGGGTAGCAACCCGGGGGGGGGAGGATACCGAGACTGCAGTGCAGGCTGACAAAAGTAGCTTGTATGAATCTGTTGTGGCCGCGTGCAGTCAACCTGAAATAATGGCGCTTAAAGTCAAGCTGGGTCCGCTACAAGCGTCATTTGCGGTCGACACCGGCGCGGCGGTTAATGTGTTGTCTGAAAGGACATACTTAGCTTTGAAACGCGCGTCGCGGGGAGGCCGCTACCAGCTACGACCCTCGGACCTGAGCCTTTGCGGTGTCACCGCCGACAGGCTTAACATCCTTGGGTTGGTGAGTTTGCCAGTGAGTTTGGGACGAAACACCCCTGTCATGCGTTTGGATTTTTACGTGACGTCAAACTTTTCCCTGCCGTCTGACGGTCTTCTTGGGTTGTCGTCACTGAGGTCTAACCGCATGGTAATACATCCAGATAGTAATACAGTGCGGTTTCAAGGGAGATGTTTCAAGGCCATGGATCAACCTGTGCGCCTCGCTTCTCCCTGGGAAAGAAGAGAAATACCCAGCAAGGGTCGGGAAAGTGTTTCTCCTGAGTCGGTCGTGCATACCGTGCCGACTCTTTCCACGGTGCCGGTGCATGGCGCGGGCACCACTTCATGGTCAACCACCAACACCAGCTGACGTTTGTGGGGGATGGAAAAATGTCAATGCGATAGTCGTGGGGAATCACGAAATCCCTCAGCGAACCGCAATGCACGTCCCTGTGTCAGTCCCTAACGCCACCGTAGGTTGTGACATCTGCCTAGAAGGGCCTAGTCGTGTCAACACGCTAGCGATAGAGTCCACCCTTAACACGGTGCGCGAGGGAGGTAGGACCGTAGCTTTAGTGGTTAATGCCACTGGCGGTCCAGTTAAACTCAGAAATGGAGTCATTTTGGGTCGCGCTTTAGCGTTCGACGGACAGGTGTCCCCAGACCCTTTAGAGTTACAGCGTCCTTGTGTCGGTGCAGTGGGTCAACCCGCCGCCGGCGACACATCTTGTCAGGCCTCATCTGTCGATTCTTTAGTCAAAGTGGTCGATTATCCCGAGCTTAAGGGCCCGCTTCTGAAACTTTTACATCAGTATCGTGATGTCATTGCCCTGCCCGGTGAACCTTTAGGTGCGACTGCTACAACAGAACAGAACATTAGGGTTAAACCCGACACCAAACCGGTGTACTTTCCTGCGTACAGACTCCCACACAGTCAAAGGCAGGTTGTAGATGAACAGGTTAAAGATATGTTGGACCAGGGTGTTATTCAGCATTCCCGGTCTCCGTGGAACTCGCCCTTGTTTCTAGTCCCTAAAAAGGACGGGAGTTTCAGGCCTGTCATCGATTTTAGGAAAGTAAATGAGGTGACTGAGGATGATAGGTACCCTCTGCCTGTTTTAGGTGACTTGTTAATGTCCCTGGGGCAAGGGAATAATATTTTCAGTAGTCTTGACCTTTTAAGTGGGTACTGGCAGGTGCCGATGGCAGCTGAATCCAGAGAGATTACAGCCTTCAGTTCCCCTAGCGGTCATTTTGAATGGTTAAGGATGCCATTCGGCCTCAAAACCGCACCCATTACTTTTCAGAGGATGATCAACACATTGTTCTCAGACATGATAGGCAAAGAAGTCTATGCATATTTAGATGATTTAATCATCTGCAGCAAGGATGGCGCCAGTCACCTAGCTAAACTAGAAGCGGTTCTGCTTAAACTCAGAGGCGCTGGCCTTAAGGCCAAGCTGACTAAATGTGAATTTTTTAAGGCGAAAATCACCTTTTTAGGCCACACTGTTGATGGAGATGGTATCCACACGATGGACGATAAAATATCGGCCATAAAGAATTTTCCGCAACCCAAGGCCGTCGAAAACGTTCGGTCTTTCCTTGGGTTGTCCGGCTACTATAGGCCTTTCATACAAGGTTTTGCCAAAATTGCTTCGCCTCTAACACAACTCTTAAAGAAAGAGGTCCCTTTTCATTGGAATGCCCCACAACACAAGAGTTTTACAGACTTGAAGTCAGCGTTAATCAACGCTCCAGCCTTGGCATTCCCGGACTACAACGTCCCTTTTACACTTTTTACAGATGCCTCAGCCCTGGGTCTTGGTGCTGTTTTGATGCAACCGGACGCTCGCGGTAAAAATCGCGCTATTGCGTACGCAAGTCGTACTTTAAACCAGGCTGAGTCGAACTATTCAGTGACCCACCAGGAAACCCTAGCGGTTGTTTGGGCTCTTAAACATTTTTGGGATATTATCCTTGGCTATCCTATCACTGTCTTTACGGACCACGCGCCAGTCACCGAGCTTTTTAAAGGTAGAAACCTCACCGGTCGCCTCGCACGGTGGTACCTGACTATCCAGGAGTTTGGGCCAACCTTTAAGTATTTACCTGGCCGCGCGAATGTCGTCGCGGATTCACTGTCTAGGAACGTACCTGTTGGCTCAGTGGCAGAAGCGCTTACTGAAATTCAAAATTTCAGTCTTAAGGATTTAGCAGCCCAGCGTCGCCATGACGTTTGGGGTAAGGTAATATACGCTCTGGAGTCGGGTGACGAAACAAGTCTCCCGCCACTACCTGTGTCTTTTTCACAATTCTTCTTGTCACAGGACGGTGTCCTGTGCCGCTACTGGCCCCGCAAAAAGGAGTCTGTTGCACAGTTTGTGATACCGGAGTGTTATGTACCGGCGGTGCTGAACTTAGTTCATGACGCGATCATTGCTGGTCACCCGGGAGGAGCGCACATTAACAGCGGCCCGAGCGGTCTATTTTGGCCAACTATGCGTGTAGATATTGACGCGTATGTGGCTAAGTGTGTCAAGTGTGCCCAACATAAAGGGACGGTGCCTAGGCCTGCGCCGATCCTAGAATACCCGCCCCCTGCCCGGCCTTGGGATGTAGTTTCTATTGACTTGCTACAGCTTCCCGCCAGCCACCAGGGCTCTAGGTACCTCTTAGTTTGTGTAGATCACTTGTCTCGGTACGTTGTTTTAGCCCCAGTGCAAGATAAATCTGCTAAGTCCATTGCTCATGCCCTGATAACTCATCTCATTTGTCCGTATTCCACACCTAGAGTGTTGTTAAGTGATAATGGAACCGAGTTTCGAAATCAACTTTTAGCAGAAATATGCAAACAGTTTGCCATTACCCAATCTTTACAGTCAGTTATCACCCAGCCAGCAACGGCCTTGTTGAGCGCGCGAATAGGAAGATTTTAGATGTCTTGCGCCCGGTCGTTAGCGGACTTCAGCATACATGGGAGGACTGGCTGGCATATGTTGCAGCAAGCATAAACAGCAGTGTTTGTGAGTCAACGGGACAATCTCCCACTACATAATTTTGGGGTTGAGAAGAGACTCCCGTATGACCTGTTTGGTAGTTCTCATTCACCTGTATATAATGTAGATGATTATTCTAAGGTTCAACTCAAGGTTTTCACAGACATTCATAGAAGTCAGAAAGAGACTACTGGCTACATCTGAGGCTATGTGCTTGCAGCAACACAAGCGTGCCGCCCATGTTTCCTTGAAAGTGGGTGACTTTGTTATGATTCGAGTCCCAGAGAGACATTCGAAGTTGTCCCCTAAATTCGTGGGCCCACGCCAGATAGTTAGGCAACTAGGTGGTCACAAATTTGAGCTTTATGATCTCATTTTTAATTCATACGAAATTGTGCATAGTGATCGCCTCAAAAGACAGACGCCCAGCCTGAGGTCATCGATTCGACTTTAGTTGAACCAGCGAGAACCGCCTGTTTGCCTCAGCCTGACGATGCTTTGTCTATCTTTCCAACACACGACTATAACCTGCGTCCTCGCCAATAAGGGTTTTCTGCTTGGTTCCAGGAAATGTTGTCCCTCACCTTCTACTTCCTTCTGCGCTCCGTTCTGGCTGCAGACCCTGCGCACCTCAAGCCGGGGCCCTCTCTGCTCATTTGGGCCGGGTTTCTCTGGTCGAGGATGTCCTGTGGGTCCAGTACCCGTTTACTGCTCTGGTGGAAATACCAGGCACACTGAGGACAATAACGGAACAAGTGACTGGGGTTGTGTTGCAGATGGATATCAATGCTCCTGAAGACGGTCTCCTGCGTCTGATGCATGACCGCATAAAGTACTTGAATGATACTCTAACCCTGGCTTTGGAGAACTACGCAGCTCTTTCGTTTCCTAACCGTACTAAACGGGGCTTGATTGATGGGATTGGGCAACTTTCCCGCATGTTGTTTGGAACCGCAATGGATGAGGATGTGGAGGAACTGCGGGATAGGTATAACCGTTTGGCTTCACTTGCTGCTACTCAACACAAAACCATTAGGATGAATTCCTTCCACATTTCCAGACTTGAGCATGCAGTACAGGATATTGCTTCTTATTCCCGAACCTTAGGCTCTTCCATTAATGAGTTGTGGACCGGCATGGCTAATATGTACCAAATGGAACTTGTTCTACAAACCTTGCCTGCCTTGGAGAGTGCAGTCAACTCTATCCTCCATACTAATGCTCTGGTAATACAGAATGTAGTGGATGCAGATTGTGGTAGGGTTACCTCTTCTCTTTTTCCTGTCAGGGATTTGCAAAAGGCTTTGAAAATAGGAGTAGAGAACCACCAACTAACACCGTTGTTTGACATGCATGCCATACACCACTACTATCCCTTGCTTGAGTCATTCCTGACGTCGGAAGCTATAGTAATTCACGTTCCCTTCAGGTCAAAGGATGTGTTTGAGGTTTACCAACTGGAACCTTTCCCTTTCTCAGCCAATAACTCGGTGATGGTGCTTGACTTACCTGCCACAGTGGTCTTAATTCGTAATGATCTATCGCTTTATGCAACGGGCCAGCCGTCAGACCTAGGGTCCTGCAAAACAGAGTATCACAATCTCTATTTTTGCTCAGCGTCACTCTTTGCATTCCTCCCGTTGACAGGTGGTATCTGCGAGGTGGTGCTGACCCAGTCGGATGCTTCTAAAGCTCTAGAGACTTGCCCCTATCGTCACGTCGCCCCTAAATCGCTTTTCCACAGGAGGTTCTCCGGATTTCACTACTTCTTTTTCACACTACCAGTGTTTGTGACAGTGGTCTGTCCCGAAGGTTCAACTTATAGAGAGGTTGCAGGTCACCTGGCGGTACGGGTGGCTTGTTCCCTACGTTCTGTCAATTTGACAACCTTTCCGGAGACGCTCCATCATGGATTTGCGGCCACAAATGCCATCCCAATCTATCCTATTGACAGTTTAGTGAATCTCACCTTTTCTAGAATGAAGTATGTGACAAATAGCCTTTCCGAGCTAACCTTTTCAAATTTCTCGGAATTGGAGTCAGCTGTCCATGACTCTCTACCGGTTTACCTTGCTCCATATGTACATTACCCATCACTGCTCTTGCCGGTGGTTCTTTTTATCATCATTGTCATCCCCCTGTTCTGCCTTGTTAAGCGGGCTCTGACTTTGTACAACCATCTTCAGGCAAGAGTTGCCCCACCGCGCTGAGTTCGTACGCATTGTGACTCGAAGATTCAGTTTGTATCAAATCTTCTTCACGGATTTTTTTTTTCTTTTCTTATTACTATTCCACATAGCTCCGTTACCATGTATCCTAATGACAATTTAGTCAATGTTTTTTTTTTAGGATGTATTTTGTAAATAACTATTCGAGCTATTGTTTTGTTTTCTCGGAATAGTGCTGAGCTTCCACGTCCACGACTCTAGCCCTGTTTACCTCGCCCTGTATGTACTTTGCCCATTTATTGTTACTTCCATGATTATTTTTCTTGTCATTGGCATTTCCCGATGTTGTATCGTTAGGCGGGCTCTGACTTGTATATATTTTTTTTTACATGCAACCATAATAGGCCCTCGTTTAACTAGTACACATTGTGTGACTGTAACATGGGTAGGTACACTGATTTTAAGGGTCGGATGAGCCGCGAGGTCGCGACTTTTTCCGTGACCGAGCGATGTAATGTGTATTATAAAAAATGTGAATGTGTGAATGTATGTCGTATCGCCATGGCCCAGTGGCGCCAGGACGTTACACACAGACGCTACGTTGTGCTTAGGAGGTGCTCCTTGCCGTGGGAACGGTGCTGATTCAGCAAGCATGCTATCCGCTGGCCGCTCCTGTACCAAGAGAAGCCGGCAGATCAGAGCGGGCGGCGGACGAGGGCACAGGACTTCTCGGAGTGTGCGTACGACTTACGACTCGTCCACAAAATACTGTAACTATTCTGTGAATATATTTAAAAAGCAATACAACCATTTAATCAACCAGAGAGAGAGAGAGTAAATTAAGTGAACTCAAAGTGAACTTAACGGCTCCGCTCGGCCAACACATAACCCACATCACTTAACTAAAAGGCTATTGTGTTGTCTCACGACTTCTATCAACTGGAGAAAGCAGGCAACGGTACACCGGACCTCACGTGAGATAACAGTTCGCGCCTTAATCAAAAACACAAAAAAAAACCCAGCTAACAAAAAGGCTAACAACATCACTTGCTCTCGTGCCCACGACCTTGACTCTTCTGAATTTTCTACCATCTGGTTAAGACTTCACTGTCATTCTATTACTAAATACATCTGTGCTGTTTATCTCTCACCTAACTCTACCAACTATGTAAAATTCTTTGACTATTTGAATTATAAAGTGGAGCACATCTTGACCCACTCTCCCTTCGCTGAAATCTCTATCCTAGGAAATTTCAATGTTCACCACCAGCTTTGGCTTTCATCCTCTTTCACTGACCATCCTGGTGAACAAGCCTACAACTTTGCTATCCTCAACGACCTAGAGCAGTTGGTCCAGCACCCTACACGTATTCCCGACCGTCTTGGAGATCGGCCCAACATTCTAGACCTCTTCCTTACCTCAAACCCTTCTGCTTATTCTGTCAAACTGTTCTCTCCGTTGGGCTCCTCCAATCACAATCTTATTTCTGCATCCTGTCCTATCGCTCCTGTACACCCTCTGGACCCACCGAAGAGGCGATGCTTCTGGCATTTTGCTTCAGCTCGGTGGGACGACCTGAGGATGTACTTTTCCGATTTCCCGTGGAATGATTATTGCTTCCAGGATAGAGACCCCCCTGTGTGTGCTCAGCGCATCACAGAGGTGATTGTCTCTGGAACGGAGGCATACATTCCTCGTTCTTTCTCTACTCCGCACGCTAAAAAGCCTTGGTTTAATCACGCTTGTTCTCGTGCAGTCAATGATAGAGAGGTAGCTCACAAAAGGTACCAGAGCCTGCAAACTAATGCTAATTATGAACTTTACATTTCTGCCCGAAATCGTGCCAAATCTATTCTCCGACTAACCAAAAATTCTTTCATTAATAGAAAATGTCAAAACCTTGCTTTCTCTAACTCTTCCCGTGACTTCTGGCATCTAGCCAAAAACATCTCCTCCAACTTCACTTCTTCATCTTTCCCTCCACTCCTCAGTCCTGACGGCAACACTGCCGTCTCATCTATCTCTAAGGCTGAACTCTTCTCTCAAACTTTTTCTAAAAACTCCACTCTGGACGATTCTGGGCATATTCCTCCTACTCATCTCCCCTCTGACTCCTTTATGCCTGTTATAAAGATTCTTCAAAATGATGTTTTCTATGCCCTCTCTGGCCTCAATCCTCAGAAGGCTTATGGACCTGATGGAGTGCCTCCTATTGTCCTTAAAACTGTGCCTCCGTGCTGTCACCCTGCCTGGTCAAACTCTTTCGCCTCTGCCTGTCAACATCTACCTTTCCTTCTTGCTGGAAGTATGCCTTCATACAGCCTGTACCTAAGAAGGGTGACCGCTCCAATCCCTCAAACTACCGTCCTATTGCTTTACTTTCTTGTCTATCTAAAGCTTTTGAGTCAATCCTTAACCGGAAGATTCAAAAGCACCTTTCCACTTCTGACCTTCTATCTGATCGCCAGTATGGGTTCCGCAAGGGGCGTTCTACTGGTGATCTCCTAGCCTTCTTAACTGACTCTTGGTCATCCTCTCTTAGCCGTTTCGGTGAAACTTTTGCTATTGCGCTGGACATATCAAAAGCTTTTGATAGGGTCTGGCACAAATCTTTGCTTTCTAAACTACCCTCCTACGGTTTCTATCCTTCTCTCTGTACCTTTATCTCCAGTTTCCTTTCTGACCGTTCTATTTCTGCCGTGGTAGACGGTCACTGTTCTTCCCCTAAATCTATTAACAGTTGTGTCCCACAGGGTTCTGTCCTATCTCCCACTCTTTTTCTGTTGTTCATTGATGATCTTCTTTCCAAAACGAACTGTCCTATCCATTCCTACGCCGATGATTCCACTCTGCATTATTCAACTTCTTTTAATAGAAGACCCACCCTTCAGGAACTTAACGACTCAAGGTTGGAGGCTGTAGAACGCTTAGCCTCAGACCTTACTATTATTTCCGATTGGGGCAAGAAGAACCTGGTGTCCTTCAACGCCTCAAAAACACAGTTTCTCCACCTATCCACTCGACACAATCTTCCAAACAACTATCCCCTATTCTTTGACAACACCCAGCTATCACCTTCCTCAACACTAAACATCCTCGGTCTATCCTTAACTCAAAATCTCAACTGGAAACTTCATATCTCATCTCTTACTAAATCAGCTTCCTCGAGGCTGGGCGTTCTGTACCGTCTCCGCCAGTTCTTCTCTCCTGCACAGTTGCTGTCCATATACAGGGGCCTTGTCCGCCCTCGTATGGAGTATGCATCTCATGTGTGGGGGGGCTCCACTCACACAGCTCTTCTGGACAGAGTGGAGGCTAAGGCTCTTCGTCTCATCAGCTCTCCTCCTCATACTGATAGTCTTCTACCTCTTAAATTCCGCCGCAATGTTGCCTCTCTTTCTATCTTCTATCGATATTTCCACACTGACTGCTCTTCTGAACTTGCTAACTGCATGCCTCCCCTCCTCCCGCGGCCCCGCTGCACTCGACTTTCTACTCATGCTCATCCCTATACTGTCCAAACCCCTTATGCAAGAGTTAACCAGCATCTTCACTCTTTCATCCCTCACGCTGGTAAACTCTGGAACAATCTTCCTTCATCTGTATTTCCTCCTGCCTACGACTTGAACTCTTTCAAGAGGAGGGTATCAGGACACCTCTCCTCCCGAGACTGACCTATCTTTCGGCCACCTCTTTGGATTCTTTTTAGGAGCAGCAAGTAGCGGGCTTTTTTTTTTATTAATGTTTACTTTTTTTGTGCCCTTGAACTGTCTCCTTTGCTGTAAAAAAAAAAAAAAAAAACTATGCCAGTTGATAGCTTCTTATACATGTGTCCTTATATTTATCTTTTGAGGGGTTTCTTATGTTTCACGTCACACACGTTGTGGTTTACCTCTCACTATTTATATTATAACTCCACATATGTTCTTACATAGACAGTGTTTTAATGTAATTGTATCATAGACAGTCTGCTTGACAAACTCCCACTATGTATGTTCATGGTAACTAGACTGCTAGATTTTTATATATCGCGAGGTCGCGATCACTGGTAGGTGACCGAGCTGTGTTATAGTAGGATATCACTGTATTATTATTATTTAATATCACCACGAATTAGGCATACAATTGTCAATGGAAAAAAAACCACGACAGATAGATCACGCCACCTTATAGGAATGTCGTCCGTCAGTGTTTACCGTCTCAGTTTTGTATACTTCGCACTCCGATGGTGCTCGGGGGTCACCTTGACATACGTGACCAATTGTAACAATTATTTTCCAACCTGTAACTCGTCACTCCTTCACGAGAGTCCGACTGACACACAACGACAGTCGCTCTCGCTCCGACGCTTCTTGTACATAAAGGCTACGAATATAATTCGCCTTAAGGAAGCTGAAGTCTTAATCAACACTCTTTAAACGCCCCCCGACAAGCCCGTTACAAAAGAAGGCTACAGAAAGAAGGGAAGCAGGGAAAAGAAGGGTACAGAAAGAGAAGCAAGGAAGCAGGGAAAAGAAGGCTACAGAAAAAAAGGAAGCAGGTAAGCAGGGAAAAGAAGGCTACAGAAAGAGAAGCAGGGAAGCAGGGAAAATATGGCTACAGCAAGAAAGGAAACTGGGAAAAAAGGGAAAACAAGGCTACAGAAAGAAGGGAAACAGGAAAACAGGAAAAAAAAGGCTACGGAAAGAAGGGAAACGGGTTAACAGGGAAAAAAAGGCGACAGAAAGAAGGGGAAAGAAAAGGAAGGAGAAGGGAAACACAAAAAATAGATCTACAAAAAGAAGGAAAACAGGTAAACAGGGGAAAGGGGAAAGAAAAGGAAGGAGAAGTGGACGAAGGAGAAGAGAGGGGAGGAGACGAAGGAGAGGGGACAAAGGAGAGGGGACGAGGGGACGAGAGGGGATGAAGGAGGGGATGAGAGAGAGAGAGAGAGAGAGAGAGAGAGAGAGAGAGAGAGAGAGAGAGAGAGAGAGAGAGAGAGAGAGAGAGAGACTTATAATATTACATAAAAAAACAAGCCACCCACCCAGCAGCTTCTGTATGGCCCTGCATCCCGGGACATGAGGAAGGTCATCCCACACACCAAGGCCTCAGGCCAGGTTGTGAAGGGACCTCTTGGTCTTGGTCTTGGCCACCACCAGGGAGGGACAGAGGCGTTGAACTCCACCTGGAAACACGACCAAGCGGATGAGGTTGAGAGAGAGAGAGAGAGAGAGAGAGAGAGAGAGAGAGAGAGAGGATGAGGATGAGGAGGAGGAGGAGGAGGAGATCAGGGGCATTTCTAAGGGGGGCAAAGGCCCCCACAGATTTTAAGCTGGCCCCTGGGTTGGCCCCAAACTTTTTGGGTCGCTTAGAAAGAAATGAAATACGAAAAATACCCAGAGAGAGAGAGAGAGAGAGAGAGAGAGAGAGAGACGCTTCTCTCCAGCTCTCCCTTCAAATCACTGAGGTGTCAATTTTTTTACCGCTCTCGCTCTCTCTCTCTCTCTCTCTCTCTTCTTTTCAAGATCATTATGTTTGACTTTCCATTCAGTCACAGCTTTCTGAAGATGTAATCTTTGAACGTAGAGGCGGCAAGTTTTACTCAGCTGGAAGAACTGAGCTGAAAATCATCCGGGACAGACGTCACCCTTAAGGTTCGAAGGCATTGTTAGAAATTTAAGCGAGTTAACAGTTTGGGCAAATATTAAAAGCGCTTTCGAAATAACTTAAATTGTGACCATAAATTGAATTGTATAAAAATTGTGCATGGAAATTAGATACTGCTGTGTTAGATGCCTCCAACACTGGGAGTTCGCTCCCACAGGGTCTTGAAAACGCCTCAAAGACCAATCGCTTGTCCTGAGCCTCGGTCACGAGAGAGACTTTCACAACCCGGCGCTTTTCAGCTATTGTCCTCGAAGTTTTGTCCCATAGAACGGGGCCGGCGTAGTCACTCAGAGCAGAGCTGGCAAGGAGGAGAGGAACCAGCAATTCGTTCCCACTTTCCGAAACGTCTAACCCAACTCTGCGACCCTTTCGAGGCCTCGCCAGTGGCACCTGTCACCAGGTGTTCTCCACCAATTCTAGAGAGTATCAGACGCCCTTCCTGAGAGACCAAAAAGCTGAAATATTCCTTGAGTATAAGAAAAACCCTCAGAAACTCTACCTAGAAGCCTGGAGGTACAACCTCAAATGGCCCACGGAAGACATCTCTTTCAGGAGAAAACAAGAACCAGTTGTTATGCAGACTAGGGATGGAAGTACCGTCGATAGAGGGGAGGGACGGGGAGCTCACACCGACAACTGGTTCCCAGGGAGGCTTTTTAGTGTAGAGGTCGCCACACTCCTCTACACCGCAGGCCTAAATAATTAGGCACGGTCCAGCTGACTACGACCCTGGAACTCCAGCCATTGTCTCATAAAGAGATCCTCTGCCTGAACTCCAATCCACCACTGCTGCTGCCCAGAGGCTTCACCGTGACCCTAGCACGGGAGACAGATCAGGTATTACACCTTGTCCAAGGGTGACCTGAGACTATGCAAGGCAGGGACGTCTAGTTCCTTGAGGTGAAAACACTTCACCCGCATACCCGGAATAGTAACTAAAGAGGATAAATTATCACTGAGAACAAGAGGTTCTTTACTATATTGTGGTGAGCTTGATGGCCGAGTCGAGTTTTCTCCAATCCCATCAAGTTCACACCCTGTTGAGAGGCAATTTCTTAATCAAAGTGAAAAATGGATGCAAATGGTCACTAAAATTAGTTATTATACCTGGTGTCACAAATTCAGGCAAATAATTTAGGGAAGGGCTCCCGGACTTGGCGTCACTGATAAGGTAAATGATCTCGTGCACTCATTGGGCTACAATATATACATTTTTATAATGTGTATTATTGTCTTGTTACTATATATTACCTATTGATAATGGAAATACATGTCAGGATTAATCATCAAATACAAGGAAAAAAGAATCGTGCATGGAAATTGTGAACTTTTAAGTTCATGTAACAAACAAGGTTTATTATACAAAAAAAGGTTAGATACTTCAGATGTAAAAGATTTTTGGATATAACATCCCACCCTTCCTCCATATTGGTTCTTTAAAGCAAGGGTTGACTACAGCTGATTATTATTTGCGGCAGGTTTAATGACACTTTTTTTTTAAGTGCAAAGCATCTATAAATCAATGATCATTATGAAATACTTCTCATGAGTAGCTACTAAAACTTGACAACCTAGAAGGATGCACCATCAGACTGTAAAGGATAGATGTATTATAAGACATAGCTACATTGGTGGATCCAAGGGGGGGCCCAGGGGGCCCGGGCCACCCCCCATGATCCTGAGTGATACAGGAAAACTAGCTCAAAAGTGCGCCTCGGCTAAAGCGATGCTTTTTCTCAGAGGGATCAGGCGTCTCATTCGGATCCGAAGAGGAACACTGGCCGCCCAGGAATGCTTTGGCACAAAGTCCAGGCCGTTATACCCATTGATTTAGGTCAGTCCACCAGTTTTTCAAGACCAGGACTGTCGAGAATGGCTAATCGGTAATGCTAATGCTCCTTCCACCCGCAAAAAGTCTGACGTCCTCCTCCCCCCCCCAAAAAAAAAATTCCCTGGATATGCACCCAAAGACATACCGTAACATGGTTCAGTGATCATGGACAAAAAAAAAAAAATGTTAAGACAATCAATATAAAATCATTTCAGGATACACAAATCAGCAGCCATATGAAGGAATTCTACAACTTATAAGTGATGTTGTGCAGGGCATGTGTTAAGTGACTTGCACAATCTATTTTGTGAAGTCATAATTAGATTAATAACACAATATTCAACAAACACTAGATGAAGTATTCATACCGAAATCAATACATGGAGCTGGCGCAGTGCAATGCGGAGCACACTCCTGCAGCTCAGCCACGTACCTCAGGGGGTGGCTAAATGTCTTCATTCAGCTTCACCCTTGGCCTCTTTCTTGGACTCTCCTCTTCAGCTGCCACATTCTCTTGGATGATACCGATCGTGTTCGGATCTGTTGGGATGTGGTTGTGTTAGATGTGGAATAACATACGACAGTGGAACATGGAAGGAAAGAGTATGTCCACACGGTAAAATATAGAGATGAGTATTGCCAAGTGGGTTTGTTGGTGCACCAGGGAATTAAGAGGTGATGTTATGATCTTGAAGGAAGAGTTACAAAGTATGATGTAAAGTTATAAACTCGATGACTGCATTAGTTAAGTGATTACAAGAGGTAAATTGATTTTTTTTGGATACTGAAAGGATGTATGGGGACAACAGGGTGAGAAGGGAGAGAGATGCAGATTTTGATGTTATATAGCTAGTTACACCAATAAAGACTTAGGACATACACATTCAGAAAGACCACAATTTTGGCTGCTAGACGGAAAAGCACTAGATGTCAAAGTGCCAGCACATTGAAGGAATTAATAATAAGAAAAGGAATAATAATTAATGAATATACATATTTCTGATATGTTTGTTTATCTTAATACTAGTATTAGAATTTTCAAACACTAATAATATAATAAATAAATATCGATAAATTAATGAAAATAAATACATTAACTGTACTAATACTACCACTAACAGTATTAACAGCACTGCACCTAATAGACTGAGCAACAAACTGAGTCTGAAATATAACCATAATTGAACTGTGTGTTGTGTGAAGCTTGCTCCATGCACCGTGATAGGAATGGCATAGATGCATGCAGGTTGCTGAGATACTTACAGTCACCAGCCACTTGTAGATATGGCACCAAAATGTGTTGGAAGCATTGGCGGCCAACTTCTATTTATTTAATTATTATTTTCTTTACACAAAGGAACCGTTCAAGGGCAACAAAGTGTACTAGAAAAAAATTCCCTGCTACTCACCACTCCCAAACAGACAAAAGTAGAGTCTTGATACACTCTTTTTGAAGATCAAGTTATAGGCAGGAGGAAATGCAGACGAAGGAAGGTTGTTCCAGAGTTTATCAGTGTAAGGGAGGAAAGAGTGAAGAGGCTGGTTAACTTTTGCACCAGATGTTTGGACAGTATAGGGATGAGCTAGAGCAAGATAGAACATGCAGTAATTGACTTCAATTAGAAAAGTATAGATTTAGGAGGGAAATGGGCAGGCATTGGTTTAGTAATAGGGTGGTGGGGGAATGGAATAGACTCATTAATGACATAGTGTGTGCAGGAATGATAGCTTGTTTTAAGAGTAGACTGGTGGTAGTGGGGGGCATCTGGAGCTGCCGCGTGTAGGCCATTCAGCCTCCTGCAGTCTCCCCATGTTCATGTGTTTAAATCAAGTGCAGCGGTCAGCGGGGCCGCGGGAGGAGGGGAGGCATGCAGTTAGCAAGTTCAGAACAGCAGTCAGAGTGAAAATGATTAGAATTTCCACATTATCATTATTTATATATATATCACTTACCCTCGTCTGTCATCTTCCCGGAATAAATGTAGCTTCACACCAGGCTGTGTCCTCTTCATCACCACAAAGGGACATGATTTGAGGCTCCGGCTGGTAAACGTGGCGGCCGCGTCGGTGTTATGAGATCTGAACGAGGCAGCGTTGCAATCGGAACAGAGAAAGATATTGCTGCGAATAGCTGTATAATAACCAGTATAAGTTAGACCGATATAATTATATCCACCCACTCTTTCCCCCTACAAACCAATGATTCAATGTAAATCATTACTGATGGAAGTCGACGTGCGTGCTAAAACAATGAGTTTGAAAGAAAAACATGATCACCTTGTTTTTAAAGAACGGCAGTAGGGCTACAACCTTGGTTCATTCCAGTATGTATACAGAAAGGTTAAACACATAAGACACATCTAACCACTGGTAGCCTCTCACAAATGCAGAGAGAGTAATATAATTGCGGTACAATAATAGCATTACTCATGACATGCAGTCAGGCTATATCTACCTGGTAAATATATATATATATATATATATAGATATATATATAGATATATATATATATATATATATATATATATATATATATATATATATACAGTTCCTACTGTTCATCTTAATAGTTATCTCCCTATATTTTTTTTTTTATTTAAAATGGGAAATAACCAGACCGAAGAAAAAAAGTAGCAACATTTGCTGCTTGATCCCATGTAACAACACTGCTGATTGGTACTGGGGGTTGGTGTCTGGAGGGGGGAGGGGGAGGCGCCTGGATGTAAACAACGCTGCTCCTGCGCCATCTGTTGCAACCGACAACACCACGGTCTCCCATAGAGGCCCCCTCTCCTGTTCTATAGTCTCCTTGGTAACGTTTTAGTTACGTTTAAGAAACGTATTGTAGTGACGCAACCAAACACCACCTAAATACGACATAGGTATTTTAGGAGGGGACGTATGACACGTATATACGTACTGCGTATATACTACGAACTTTCCTTACGTTACCAAAACGTAACATTTACGTAGTGTGTTTGCTGGGTAAACGCCATACAAGTCACCATTTTGATAACTGCAGTAAAGAATGAGTTGAGTGAAAGTCATAGTGTTAACCACATTGAAATCTTTGGGCGACTGACAAATACCATTGTCTTCGTTTTATTTAAGGATATAAAACAGAAAACCACCAATTTTAATGGGTACCAAAAGAAATATATCAATCGAAACTAATTTTCGTGTTTTATTTTTGCGATGACTAACATTTACTCTTTCCCACTCTGCATTACTCAACTTCTCTTAATAGAAGACCCACCCTTCAGGAACTTAACAACTCAAGGCTGGAGGCTGCAGAACGCTTAGCCTCAGACCTTACTATTATTTCCGATTGGGGCAAGAAGAACCTGGTGTCCTTCAACGCCTCAAAACACAGTTTCTCCACCTATCCACTCGACACAATCTTCCAAACAACTATCCCCTATTCTTTGACAACACCTAGCTATCACCTTCCTCAACACTAAACATCCTCGGTCTATCCTTAACTCAAAATCTCAACTGGAAACTTCATATCTCATCTCTTACTAAATCAGCTTCCTCGAGGCTGGGCGTTCTGTACCGTCTCCGCCAGTTCTCCTCCCCTGCACAGTTGCTGTCCATATACAGGGGCCTTGTCCGCCCTCGTATGGAGTATGCATCTCATGTGTGGGGGGGCTCCACTCACACAGCTCTTCTGAACAGAGTGGAGGCTAAGGCTCTTCGTCTCATCAGCTCTCCTCCTCATACTGATAGTCTTCTACCTCTTAAATTCCGCCGCAATGTTGCCTCTCTTTCTATCTTCTATCGATATTTCCACGCTGACTGCTCTTCTGAACTTGCTAACTGCATGCCTCCTCCCCTCCCGCGGCCCCGCTGCACTCGACTTTCTACTCATGCTCATCCCTATACTGTCCAAACCCCTTATGCAAGAGTTAACCAGCATCTTCACTCTTTCATCCCTCACGCTGGTAAACTCTGGAACAATCTTCCTTCATCTGTATTTCCTCCTGCCTACGACTTGAACTCTTTCAAGAGGAGGGTATCAGGACACCTCTCCTCCTGTATTTGATCTTCCTTTCGGCCACCTCTTTTGTTTTACTTTAGGAGCAGCGAGTAGCGGGATTTTTTTATTGTTGTTTTCTTTTTTTGTTGCCCTTGAGCTGCCTCCTTTGTTGTAAAAAAAAAAAAAAAATGAAAAGTACTTTGCAAGAAAACACATATACATGTTATATAGAGGATGTAAGTCAAATAACGCGAAAAAGTGTTGTTTTGTGCGAAATATGGAGACAGGTAACGAATGTTTTTTTCTCCATAAATGAATACAATGCTAGTAGTAGGGCATTGAAAAACTCAATAAATTAATAACTTCGTAATGAATTGTTTTACCACGTGCTACTGCCACTCAGCGCGCGTTGATGCCGATTTTTTTATATATGCCTCGACCCGAGGGACTCTTAAGATGGCGGCTGCGGGTTTCAGGATTTACACGGAGTTAACCAATCCAGTTATAATAGAGATCAGTGTCCATTATTCATCGACGCTAACACAAAAGATGACTTTCAAGGAAAAGTGAAGACACTTGGATAGATATTCTCTGTTTCTTATTTATTGACTCTCCTTTAAGTATTTGACAGCATTGAAAGAACTGTTTTTTCCCGTTTATTATTTCTTTTACCACCTAAAACACTACCACCACCACCACCACCTACACCACCACCAACAACAACAACAACAATGGCTATATACAGCAATCGAGCACCAATTTCTTTAGCGTCGTTCAAGTTTTCTTCATTGGTCGAGTCACCCCTAAGGCCGCGAAACTCCCTAAGATTGGAAAATTCTTCGCCGTGGTTCCCCTTCTGCCTTAGCGATTTAAGGCCAGACAGTCACTCGTACCCCAAATTGAGTTCTAGGAATTGAGGGGAAAGTACAAAGAAAAAGAAAGAAAATAACGTGAGAAACTAAAATAGAACAATAAAAAAAAATACACTCCCAATCAAACCTAATGAAACCTTACGAAGCCTAATCTCAAATAATTACAGAACGTCTCGAGGAATTAGTAGAAAAAAAAAAAGAAATTCCCGTAAGAAATTAGTGTGGCAAGATTCAAATGCTTTCCCACCCTAACCAAGCCGTGTGTGACCAAACCTAATCAAATATAACCAAGCCTAACCAAAACTAATTACAGAACATCTCGAGGGAAAACTAGAAAAAAAGGGAAAAAAACGACGTAAGAACCTTAAAGTGGCAGGTTTAAAATGCTCTTTCACCCTAAATTTTGGGAGGCGGTGGCTGAATCGACAGAGTAACAGCACCGCGTTCAGGAGGACGCGAGTTCAATCCCCGCCCGGTGCCACCAAGCTGGGATTTTTCAGCCGCCGCCGAGTGGCTTAAAACTACCCACATGCTGTCCAGAAGACCACCTATCAACCCGGACTCTAGATTCTAGGATTAAAAATGAGCTCCGGGAGGGCAGCATGAGCCAATGCAAGATGGCGCCACTATAAACACTCGCCTGCGCCAGAACGGGCTGGGCCGACCATCAGGACCCACCGGGAAGAAGCCTTGGGCCGACCATCAGGCCCCACCGGGAAGAAGCCTACCGGCGCTATAGGCCGCGACGTAAAAAAAAAGAATAAATAAAAAAAATAAACCGAGTGTATCCTAGCCGATCTAAGCCTAACCAAGCCAAAGGAAAACTTATCGCAGTGTGTCTTTGGGGTAAAAAGTCAGAAAAAGGGAGAATGCGGCGTAAGAAATTGAACCAACCAATAAATAAATAAATATATAAAAGATATTGAAAAAGAATCTCAAATCAAGTGTAATAAAATATATTCAGATATATCCAAGCCGAATCACGTCACTTAAAAAAAACATAACCGAGCCAAAGTAGATGAAAGGGAACCGAAGCTAAAAACACAGCTGAACCTAATGTCGATCCACTGTATCCAATCAAACTTATCCCAACGTAACCTAACCGAGCCTGAGCCAACCCAACGAAAAACACAGATGGCCCACCCACGCCTTACCCAACCTAGCTGAACGTGGCCAAATATTTATCAAGTGGAATCATACAAGTAAATAACGTAACATATTCGAAACTGGAAAAATTATACAGACAAACAAACCTAACAGCATGACCTTCAGGTAAAAGTGGATTGAAAAGTAAGTTTATCAAGGTGTTTAAAAGGATTAATTTGCAGGTATAGCATTTTAGATTCCTTATTAGTGGTAATATACGTAGTGTACAAAGAGGTGAGTTAGGTCAGAACTAGGAACGCTTCCCAGTTGCGGTAATACCGGTTTAAATTCCTTAACTGCAGGAACATAGTGAATTAAATATATGTTGCATTAGAACTAAGTCCACTTCCCAGTTGTAACCATAAAGTTTTAGGCAAGGCATACCCGAAAGTGAGTAGCATTAGACCTCGAACCTCGAAATGTAGACCAGTTAGTGCTGAGGACTAAATCTGTGCCTTCTGAGTCGAGGTCAAGGAAGCATACTAACCGACGAGCCGATACCGATGAGCTAAAAGGTCACCGTGCCATGGGCCTTTTCTGCGGCACTGTACCTGAGCCGATACCGATAAGCTAAAAGGTCACCGTGCCATGGACCTTTTCTGCGGCACTGTACCTGAGCCGATAACAATGAGCTAAAAGGTCACCATGCCATGGGCCTTTTCTGCGGCACTGTACCTGAGCCGATACCGATGAACTAAAAGGTCACCGTGCCATGGGCCTTTTCTGCGGCACTGTACCTGAGCCGATACCGATGAACTAAAAGGTCACCGTGCCATGGGCCTTTTCTGCGGCACTGTACCTGAGCCGATACCGATGATCTAAAAGGTCACCGTGCCATGGGCCTTTTATGCGGCACTGTACCTGACATCACCGCCCAAAAATGTGGAAGTGAAGAAAATGTGACCCGCCCGCACTCGGGGTAGCTGGAAACCATTTTAATTAACCCACAATGGTTATATACAGTACATAAACTACAATAACGCAGTGAAAAATATCGGAATGTTACACAAACATGTTATTGCAATGTCTCTAATAAACTGAAACCTTTTGGCATTTGTGTCTACCCGTTCTATATTCCTTACCAGCAGGATTATAGTGAATCAAAGAAGTGAGTTACATTAGCGCTAGAACCTCTTCCCAGTTGCATCCATTTCGTGTTCATCAATAGCCGGAACATCGCGAATCAAAGAAGTGAGTTTCATTGCCACTAGAACCTCTTCACGGTTGCATACATTCCAAGTTCGTTAATAGCCGGAACATCGCGAATCAAAGAAGTGAGTTTCATTGCCACTAGAACCTCTTCCAAGTTGCATACACTCCGAGTTCATTAATAGCCGGAACATCGCGAATCAAAGAAGTGAGTTTCATTGCCACTAGAACCTCTTCCCAGTTGCATACATTCCGAGTTCGTTAATAGCCGGAACATCGCGAATCAAAGAAGTGAGTTTCATTGCCACTTGAACCTCTTCCCAGTTGCATACATTCCGAGTTCGTTAATAGCCGGAACATCGCGAATCAAAGAAGTGAGTTTCATTGCCACTAGAACCTCTTCACAGCTGCATCCATTCCGTGTTGGAAGAATCTTTACAGCAGTTAATATATGTAGCAGAGGAGCAAGTCAGGCTGGAACCTCTTCCCCGGGGCCAACCGACTCTCGGCCCCGTCCATTAGTGCTCGAAAAACCGCGTGAAAAAGATAATAGCTACACCGCCACCACCGTCGCCACCACCTTTTTACAAATTTAATTAGCGTCACCGCCACCATTTAGAAGTAATTAGAGCAGTCTGTCTCATCGCTAATACCAAATCTTTTTGTCACAGGACGAAATGTGTTGAGAGGGAAAACAGATAAGCGTGCCCTGATGAAGGTTTAATTGGAGTCATTTGCCGTTTAAAAAAAAGAGTAATTTCACATTAATTTCGGAGGGAAAGATTTGCCCTGATCCCTGAATGTGTAAACCAACTCTTCGTCTTTCTCTTTTGCGTCCGTGTGTATCTGTGTGTGTGTGTGTGTGTACGTATGTATGTCTGTATGTTTGTTGGTGAAAATCGTGGTCGTGGTTGCTAGTCTTGTAATAGTTATTATTGCTCTTGTTATTGTTTTTGTTGTGGTTGTTTTTGCTGTTGCTGTTGTTCTTATTCTCAACATCATGGTAAAGGTTCATTACACGCGGAATTTCATATTATCGTAGAAGAAAAAAAAGAAATGAAGTTCAAAGGAAAAGGAAACAGAGAAAGGAATAAAAAACGAATGTGTAACGAAAATAACCGTCGATAAAGAAAAGAAGGAAAGAAAGTGAACATGTAAGGGAAGAAACCTTGAAAAAAGTGTCACTCGTTGGAACACGAAGGAAATATACCAAGAAAAGAAAGAGAAAGAGAAAAGGTCGTGGCATTGCAGAAAAAAAGGTAAGAAATATATAAAGGGGAAGGTCGAGAGAGAGAGAGAGAGAGAGAGAGAGAGAGAGAGAAGGAGGATGAGTCATCCCAAGCGATATAAAAGTGAAAACTTCATTCATATTCAGTTCAGTCAAGTGAGGTATTTTATTTTGTGAGCAATTAGTAGGAAAGTTACTCCATATATCATTTCTTCATCACACCTACATTCTCTTATTTCCTTCATCATAACAAAAGTAAGTAATTTTTGGCGAGCAGTGAGTGGGACCTACACTGACTATCTTTTTCTTCTTGCTTATCTTCGCTTCTCATCTGCAATACTGTAAAGATAGATATTTTTGGTAACAGAGGCAACGTAACACAGAATCTCTCCTCCTCTTCACGCCTCTTCGCTTCTTCTGTTCAATGCATCAAGGGAGCTATTGTTGGTGACGAGTGGGAGCTGTGCACACATTATCTCCTCCCCTTTATGCCTCTAGTCACTCTTCTTCCGTATAGTAAAGACAGTTATTTTTCTGGTGAACAGTCAGTGAGTGGTACACAAAATCTTTCCTCCTCTTCGTGCCTCTCCGCTTCTTCTGTTCAATGCGTCAAGGGAGTTATTTTTGGTGACCAGTGGGAACGATACACAGAATATCCCCTTCCATTTATATCTCTGGGCACGTATTCTCAGATGATTTCGGCTCTCACAACATATTTCCCAGTAAGGCCACGCGGGAGATTACTCGGATTTTCCTCATCAGTGTTTTTGTACATGCATGGTGCAGAAGTCTTGCCAAACTATCTCTAGGCTCATAAGACTACCCATGGAAATACCCACATGCTTCTTCAATACTAGTGAACGCCCAGTACCCTTCCAAAAGTCTACCCTACTTAGCCAGTCAGCTCTCCATCATTACGGGTCCCTCCACGCATAGTGAGGTAACTGGGAGGCGTGATTTGGCGTTCCTCGGAAAGGGATCACTTTGCTCCTTCCTCTCCTCTACTATACTCTTTCTACTATTACTCTCAAGAGATTGTTTACAATACTGTGGATGGTTGAAGTGCAGTGTAAAGAGTGCATGATGTGACCACACTGTGACTCCTCTCTGTACACGACCATTAGTACTCGACGAACACTACAGACTGAAATGACTTCACACTCGCCCTTCATTGAAAGCGCTCTAACTGCCTCTAATGAAAACTGCAAATTTAGCGTTGAAGTGTTGTTGGACAGTTTGAAGTACAGGTTCCTGCGTGATTACCAGTTTGGGGACAAAGAATGGCCAGTTTGAAGTACAGGTTCCGTGCGTGATTACCAGTTTGGGGACAGAGAAAAGAAGAAAAGTGCAGAAAGGAAGAAGATGAAAAAATAAAGGATGAGAGGAAGCAGCAGCTGAAGGAAGGCAAGGCGCAGGAGGAGGAGGAGAAAGGAGAGAAATAAAAGAACGAAAGAGAAAAAAAAGGGAAAAGGAAGGGGATATAGTCTAGCAGCAGTCTCCCAAAAAGTGCCCTATTTAAGCAACAACCCAAACCCAACGTACAACATTTGTCCTCTTGCATAAAATCGTTCACTGGTATGTCTGGCAATATAAAATCCAGGATGACGTTGCAGGAAACTGGTGCGAGTTGAAAAATCGACGTTTTTGTAAACATACCCCACCCAAAACATGCAATTTTCATGTATGGCTCTGAATTATTATGCAAATGATTAAAATGTCTCCAAAATGGTTTTACTTTATGAAGTTGAGGACAATAAATAAAACTATATAATTTTAGCATTAAATCAATTCCTTAAATAAGATATTTATCAATAAAATGTCAAATTATGGTCAAAATTGACCCTCGTTTTGAAATTGACAAGTCACACAAATGCCTCTCAATAAATAATGCTTCAAGATTTTGCTTTCAAACAAGTTTTAGAATTTGCCCAGACATCCCCTTCATGCTGCCAGATCATTGGCAGTAAGATGTATTGCTTCTGAATCCTTACAGATCACTTGATGCTGCCCCTCCCCCCTAAAGCGCAAAAAAAGTACCTTTGATTTTCTCAAAGAAAATAAGGAACATGATTGTATTTTTTTCAGTAATAAATATAGAAGTCACAAATCCATGTTATTAATTGTTGGAAATGGTGCTAAACAGTTAATATGAAGGCTTGAAACTAGTACCCAAGGGACATAACGCTCAGCTTTGAAATGAAAGTCCAGCTGCCCGTGCATGAGTGTTTGTATCACTTAGGTGTTCATTATAATTCTTAATATCATGGTGCATCAACAACATGAACTATCAATGAAAACTATTTATTATATCACTCCAACATATGTAGTTAGGTGAAAGGTTTAGTATATCTGTAAGTAAAATTACTATAGACTCTTGTTTATATTTATATTCCACACAGAAATACAAAGTCCTTTATATGGATAATCAATATCAATCATCAGTGTCACTGTCAAGATTGGCGTAAGCTTCCTTTGTCAGGGCATTCAAACACATGTCATATCCATCTAGAGCAGCTTCACATGCACATGCACTTGTGCATGGTTGATTCAGGTTGAAGAATGAACAGTTCATGCTGCATGGCCCCTCTGAACATTCACAAACTACAAGATTTAGTAGTTCTGGTACCGCTTCCTGCTGTGTCATCATTCTAGGTATCAGTGTTCCATCTTCATACTTCTCATAACCATTTTCTGTAGCTGGGGGGATATTGTGAGCTGGAATGTGGGCATGTTTCCAGATGTAGAGCCGGTACATGGCACGTTGTAGATGGAACATGAAACTGTCTCGAGTTGGGGGCATTTTCCTTACAGGTACTCCTTTCTCTGCTTTTTGACAGCGAAGTTCATTTAGTGAGCCACACTTGGTGTCCCCATACAGTCTGCAAACAAACTTTCCAGCTGTTGAGATCTGGGATTCATCAAGGGTGAGGCTGTCTCCTAGTGTGGCACAAGGTTCAAACTGAGCTGCATCCTTCATCATGAGTTTGCACCCCTTCTTCTTGCCCTTGTCAAAAAAGGCACTAACTGTATCACAACCAGTGATACAGTAAAGTGGGAGAAGTAAACTGTGTTGAAGCTTGGTGAGACAGTCGTACAATGTGTGGACAGGAATGTATCAAGTGACTGTAGTGTACTCTTCTCCTTTGCCAGTCAGGAAGTACACTTATGTGTTGATTGTTGGCCAGTGGTGTAGCAGGAGTAACAGAACATCTGTGTCAGGGCTGCAAACTACTATTACCTTTGCTCCAGTGTTTGCAGCAGCACAGGCATGGAGGACAAGTCTTGTGTCTGCCCTCTTGATTGGAAAAGATGTCAAGGGCTGGTAATACTGCAGCGCGGGTGATCATGATGCCATCATCATCTTCACCTCCACTGACATATAGACTCTGATTTGCTGTGGTCAAGTTTTCCTTCTTCTCCTTCACATAATCAATGTAGAGTGCTGCCAGATGTGCATTGTTTTCAGCAATGGCCAAGAACTGTTTCCAGTATTCAGCTGGTACCTTAGTACTCGGTCTGATTTAAGGGAAAATATGAAAATAATTTTCAAAATACACGAAATTGAGTTGTATGGTCTATGGCAACATCCTATTCTTTGGCTTTCGAATGGTAGATCTTTTTTCAGTCAGACATAAATTTTAATTTTAATAGCGAGGAGATTTAAATGGCTTCTGTGTGGGGGTGGTACGCTGACTGCGGCGCATTAGCTGGCATGCCAAAGTATGGAATAAATGTTGAAAAATCAAACATGCAGCAATCTTCAGGGTGAAGTTTGTAACCCATGTAACAGTTTTGGAACACAATTTGGGTAGGCGGTGGCTAAGTGGTTAGCGTGCGTGCCCAGCATTCATTGCGTGATGCACGACGCGGGTTCGAGTCCGTCGCTACCACCTGGGATTTTTCAGTCACCACCGAGTGGCTTGAAACTACCCACATGCTGTCCTGAAGACCACCCATCAATCCGGACTCTAGCGGAAACCGTCCAAGTGAATCAAGAAAGAGCTCCGGGGGAGCATGAGCCAAGAAAAGATGGCGCCACTATAAAGCACTTGCCTGCAACATGACGGGCTGGGGACGAATACCAGCTAGGCCCCTAAAGAGAGCCTACCGGCGTTTTAGGCTGGCACGTAAAATATAAAAAAAATATGGATATGAAAAGTGTAACCTGCTCACAAAAATGTTTGGAACAAATGAATACATAGAAAAAGATTATAAATGAGAGAAAATAGAAGAACTACACCGAAGAAGACAATAGAGAAGAAAAAGAAGACAGACAAAGGACTTCCAACCGATAGCTATGCATCTGGAGAGTACTGATCGAGCCTTGCAACAATGAGGGGCGTGGCGCGCCCTGACATCCTCACCTTTGAGCGATGAAACCTTTATAAGTGGGACAAGGTGCCTGATCCTTTTATGCACTCACTGATATGTGATTACTGATCCCATAAAATTCATATCAAAGTAGCATTAACAGCATATTACCTACACTGGGCCCAAGAACTTTAGCATCACTTTAATCGCGTTTTTCTCAAAACTAGTACAAAATGAATATAAATATATTTTTTGCTTTTATTTTCTGCACGACTTTCATGAAACTTTAGGACATACAAGATTATATATCGTACTAATATTCTACAAGATGTTTTTCTGAAAATTGGCATAGTTTCGAAATATGGGAAAATTATCAGAAAACAATAAAAAAAAACATTTTTAGAAATTAAAAACATAGTTTTCAAAAAAAACATCTTGACAAATTATTAGAATAACAATGAATTATCAGATGTGCATGTCACAAGCAAATCACTAAAAAAATTGGCTGAGAAGAATTTATTCAAAGTTTTCATAAAAATAACGAAAAATTATTTTCTTTATTTTTCATTTCATCTGATCAGCTTGAAATGTTCATATGATAACAAAGGTACTAATATATACAACATATAAATTATTCATGACCATAAATGCAATTTTAATCCACGTCGGACTTTCCCTTCAATATGCACTGTATGTTTTGCATGACTTCTCTGTGCACTTTTCTCTTGTCTGAGACTTTGTACTGTTCTCCCTGTACACATTAAATGCTGTGTGTGTTTGTGTAACATCTGTGGAGATATCCTGAGTAGAATGAGTAACATGGGACAGGAACCTACTGGCCATATCTTTGAAAGTGATGGGCAGTGTGGTAGAGGGAGCAGGCAGCGACTGGATGACAGCATGGCCATAATATATTACAGCATCAACATGCTTGTCCAGGCTGGTGATTTTGTCTCCCGGAATCAGTTCTTCAAGCTTATGCATGGTGTCTGATTTTTTACATGTTACCATTGTACCATCATCATTGAAGATGCTCATGGGCACAGGGGCATTTTCAAATGCCATCACCCTTTGTAGTGGGACCTTCTTGATGGCATTGACTGCTATTAGGCGAAGATACATGGTTTCACCCTTGATAAATACATTCTTTGATCTGATTTTGAGTTTCTTTTTCGTCTCTTTCATGGTTTTGATGTTTGACCGAGGTATGGGTGCATAGAAGCTCTTTGGATTGTCAGATGTCAGGTTAGAGGCAAAGTTATCAGCCATGATGGTGCCCTTGTCAAGTGCACTACAGCGACTTTTCTCTATGGCATCTGGTGCAACTGGTGCTGCAGCTATGTTGATCAACTTTGTGGGTGCTTCTGAGATATCAAAGGGATCTACACATGGCCCCTGATGCATGTCACGTATCTTATTCACATCAGAATTCTATCTAGTGTCAGATGCTTTCGTCTTTGTCTGTGCTGGCTGGTTGTCATCAGGCAGGTTGGTATCTGTACCCTTCTTGAATTTTGCAGCAGTGATAGGTCGAGTTATAAACCACCTTACTAGTGCTTGGCTTCGCATTGTAAGACCAATGATCCCTCCCGCTTCCTTCATATCTTTGTTCTGTGTTGTTTCCAATGCATTATCCAGCCAAACACCATTGAAGTAGCCATCTGAGAGCTTAACCACACACCCTGTATTGGTGGATTCTGTGGCAATCTCTTGTGGGAGATGCCTCATCTGTAGCAGAGAGACTGGCCCAAGAAATCACATACATGTGCTGTTTTTTTTCCTTAGTGTGAAACAATAAATACTTTATGCATTGTAAACTAAGCTGAATAAATAATAAGCTGACCATCGTTACCCTTGGGGCATGGTTTCAAGGCTAGAAATTAATTGTTTAGCACAATTATAGAGGATGATCATAAATTATATTGTGATTTGTCGATAGGATATTGGACAAATATGATCATAGTCTTCAATTTATATGAGAAAGTCATATTTTATGATTTTTATGATTTAGGGGGAAGGGTAGCTAAAAGTGATCTGCAATGACTCAAAAGTAATGCTTCTTGCTACCAATGATCTAATAGCATGTAGGGGATGTTCAGGCAAATTTTAAAACGTGATTGAAAGCAAATTCTTGAAGCATTATTTATTGAGAGGCATTATTATGACTTGTCAATTTCACAACGAGGGTCAATTTTGACTATATTTTTTACATTTTATTGATAAATAACCTATTTAGGGAATTGATTTAATGCTAAAACAATATTGTTTTATTAGTTATCCTAAACATTATAAAGTAATATCATTTGGAGTTGTTTTTAATGATTTACATGAAGATTCTGAGCCATTCATGAAAAGTTCATGTTTTTGGTTAGGTATGTTTACAAAAACGTGAATATTTTAACACGCACCGATTTCCTGCAATGTCATCATGGATCTTCATTATCCAGAAATACCAAAGAAGGATTTTAACTATGAGGACAAATGTTGTACTTCCGGTTTGGGTACCGCCACCCAGAAGTGACGCCTGCTGCTGGACTAATACATGTCAATGCAAGACTAAAGCCCCGTTCACACTGTGCCGACTCTGGGCCACGACTACTCACGACTCTAGGGTACACGAGGTCTTGGATGTTGATGTGAAAGGGTTGGGCATGTCTTAAAAGAGGTCTAGAAACGGTCGTCGAATGCTGAACGGACTTCGTGAGGGGAGTGTGCAGTCGTGATGGTTAAACCCCGTTCACACTGTGCCGACTCTGGGCCACGACTACCCACGACTATAGGATACACGAGGTCTTGGGTGTTGATGTGAAAAAAGGGTCGGGCAAGTCTTGAAAGAGGTCTAGAAACGGTCGCCGAATGCTGTGCAGACGTCGTGACGGGAGTCTGGGGTCGTGAGGGTTAGCGCGAAAAAGAATTCCATGCTAAACTTTCACGGCAAGAGTCAGCAAGAGTCTGGACCAACCGTCACTTCCGGTTGAGGTCTGAGGGAGGTCGGGGACAGTCGTCAAGACAGTCGTCAACAGTCTTGGCTTGTCTTGAGACAGTCGTGACGACTATCGGGAGCATTTTTATTTTTTTTACTGTTTCCTGTCGGCACAGTCGTCTGTGCCGACTACTTCATAATGATGAGGGACTGTCGTGACGACAGTCTTCGCTTAATGAAGGACGTTCAAGACGACTGCCGGCTCAGAAATATTGGCTAACACTGCCGCCATCAAGAAATTAATATTTTCATTTTGCAATCACAAGCACAACAACAACTTCTGGGCATGGTTACGTTTCACTAGCACAAACTTGGGAGCCGCACAGTACGCACGCACTCCTGCTGCCTCGATCTCTCTTGTGCTGAATAACATAATTAGGGTTGCCACCCTGAGGTCAGAAAAAATGTGGAATGCAACACCTCACTCTGGATCCAATACGGAATGAATCCATATTTAAAGGAACGGGTGGCAACCCTAAAATTTCTCGAGCATGCAATGAGTGACAGCCGCAGCACGCTGCTGGTGGAGGCAAGAGGGAGGGGGGAGGGACGTTACGTCGCGTATTTTACACGTATTTTATGACGAAACTAGAATTTTTTTACGGACTGGTTTTGTGATTAACCGAAAAATGCGCTCACTACAGTTTTAAGATACTGATTTTTTTTTTTATCTGCTTGACTATTCAGACAACCAAATACGGAACAAATGGCGTTTTGTATTGGCTCAAAACGGACCGCTACATTTCACTCGGATACAGAACGATTCCGTATTTTAAGGAACGGGTGACAACCCTAGAAGTAGACACAACGTAGTCTCGGCTCATTATTGCTTATATACCCCAGAACCAATGAAGACTGCTATTAAGATGTCTACGGCCAAAATATCCTTTTAAAATTTTGGGTAGAATTCGGCGACAGTCGGCGAGGCTGTCGCCAAGACAGTCACGAAGACCGTCGGCCACCTCCTTGGCACCTGTCGGCCAGCTGGTCGGACAACCAGTTGACACACAATCTGCAATAATGTCAAGACCGTCTGCGACTGTCGGCCAATCGGTCGGCAGATTCGTAGTTGTCGTAGACATGGCGCCATTTCAAAAAATGATCGTTGAGACTCTTCTTCAGACTAGTTGCCAGCATGTCTGCGACATGCTGGCAACTAGTTGGCCAAATGTCCCAGACAGTCGGGAATCATGCTGGCTGACACCAAGACACCCGAAAGAACTCCCCCAGTTCTTAAAGTGTGGTAGTCGACTTGTCAGATCCAAAAGTCGCTGGGTTGTCATGGCCCAGACTCGGCACAATGTGAACGGGGCTTTAGCGCGAAAAAGTATTTCATGTTAAACTTTCATGACATGAGTCGGCAAGAGTCTGGACCAGCCGTCACTTTCGGTTGGGGTCTGAGGGAAGTCGGGAACAGTCTGCAAGACTGTCGTCAACAGTCTTGGCTTGTCTGGAGACAGTCGTGACGACTGTCGGGGCCATTTTTAAAATTTCTATCATTTCCTGTCGGAAGTCGTCGGTGTCGACTAGTTCAGCATCATGAGAGACTGTTCTGACGACAATCTTTGCCTAATGAAGCACGTTGGTGACGACTGTCGGCTCAGAAATATTGGCTAACACTGCCGCCATCAAGAAATTTATATTTTCATTTTGCAATCACAAGCACAACAACAACTCCTGGGCATGGTTACGTTTCACTGGCATACGTTTGGGAGCCTCACAGCACGCACGCGCTCCTGCTGCCTCTTTCTTGTGTTGAATGACACAACTACAGTAGGGTTGCCACCCTGAGGTCAGAAAAATGTATAACGCAACATCCCACTCTCCAATATGGAATGGATCCATATTTAAAGGAACGGGTGGCCACCCTAAGATTTCTCGAGCATACAATGAGTGACAGTCACAGCACGCTGCTGGTGGAGGCAAGAGGGAGGGGGTAGGGACGTTACGTCGCGTATTTTACACATTTGAGGACGAGCCTTGACAAATTTTACGGACTGGTTTTGTGATTGACCGAAAAATGAGCTCACTACAATATCGAGATGCGGAGTTTCATCTGCTTGACCATTCAAATAACAAAATGCGGAACAAATGGAGCTCCGTATTGGTTCAAAACGGAACGCTACATTTCATTCTGGATTACAGAGCGATTCCTTATTTTAAGGAACGGGTGGCAACGCCAAAAGTAGACACAGGGGAGTCTCGGCCCATCACAGCCTATATACCCTGGACCCATGAAGATTTCTACTAATTAAGATGTCTTCGGCCAAAATGTCCTTTTAAAATTTTGGGTAGAATTCGGCGACAGTCGGCAAGGTTGTCGCCAAGATAGTCGCGAAGATCATCCGCCAACTCCTTGGCAACTGTCGGCCAGCTAGTCGGCCAACTAGTTAACAGACAAACTGCAAGACTGTCGTCAAGACTGTCTGTGACTGTCGGCCAATCGGTCGGCAGATTCGTGGTTGTTGTAGACATGGCACCATTTCAAAAAATGACCGTTGAGACATGTCTTGAGACTAGTTGGCAGCATGTCGCGGACGTGCTGGCAACTATATTTATAGTTGGCCGAATATCCCAGACAGTCGGCAATCAGGGTAGCCGACACCAAGATGCCCCCCAAAATCTCCCCCAATTCTTGGAGCGTGGGAGCCGACTTGTCCAATACAGAAGTCTCTGGGTTGTCGTGGCCCAGAGTCGGCAAAGTATGAACGGGGCTTAACATGAAAAAGACTACATTGAAAAGAAAAAAAAAAGAGCGAAAGACGAGGAATCAAATGAAAGACAAGATTTGAAGAGGCATAAAAAGAGGAAAGTCGCTTAAAAAAGACTTGAAAGGCGACTGACTGACTGAAGAGATGTGCAGAGTGGGAGAAGATAAAGATGAGAAATGAGATAAAGCGTGTGTCAGCCGGTGAAAGATGAAAACCGAAAGGAGGAGGAGGAGGAGGAGGAGGAGAGGACGAGGAGGAGAGGACGAAAGGCGGAAATTGCAGCAAGGAAGGTGATACGTGTCTATGCGGAACTAACGTGAAAACAAATAACGTTGAAAGAAAAAGAGTAAAGGACGAATGCGAGATATAAAATGAAAGAGAAGATATGAAAAGGAATAATAAGAGAGCTTCTTAAGAAGAGAGGCAAGGTACAGTCGGGGCGTTGTCACTCGGACGCCTGAGCTGGGCTCTCTGTTTTTCTAATATTTTTATTTTCTTACCAATTCATCGTCCATAGCCACCTCACTCTCCTCGTACCTGCTTTCCCCGCCCCTCCTCGTCCCCGTCCTGACGACCCCAAAATTTATTCTGATGAGAGCGTGAGGTCAGCCCCTGAGGACAGGTGACACAAACTCTCTCTCTCTCTCTCTCTCTCTCTCTCTCTCTCTCTCTCTCTCTCTCTCTCTCTCTCTCTCTCTCACACACACACACACACACACACACACACACACACACACACACACACACACACACACTTTTTGCTTCGGTTGTATTTCTTTCCTTCCCTTCCTTCTTTCATTTTCCTCCCATGCTGATGACACCAAGGTGGGTGGAGAGGCCCTCAAAAAGACCGACTGCGAAATCATTCAGAAAGATCTCAATCACATTATCGAATGGTCGGAAAAATGGCAAATATCTTTTAATGTTGAGAAATGCAAAGTCATGCACATTGGGTCCCAAAATAGTAACCACACATACATCATGAATGGGAAACCTCTGCAGGCGATGCAGGAGGACAAGGATCTTTGAGTCACTATCAGCATTGATCTGAAACACGCGAATCACTGTAAAAAAGCATACAACAAAGCCAACACTATGCTCGGGTTCATGGCGAGGAACTTCGAGTGTAAAACACCAGACGTGATGCTATCCTTGTATAATTCCATGGTAAGACCGCACCTCGAGTATGCAGTACAGGTCTGGTCTAATTACAGAAAGGACATTGCTTTACTGGAAAGGATTCAACGACGCGCCACAGAGATGATTCCAACCTTAAGGGCTCACCCGTACGAGGAACGACTCAAGCGACTCAATCTCTTTACATTGGGGAAAAGACGCCTGCGAGGGGATATGATTCAAGTCTTCAAGTATCTAAAAAAGTTCAATAACGTCGATTACTCCAAATTCTTTGAACTGCAAACCAACTCAAGAACTAGAAATAACGGTTTACCCATTCAGTCGAGTCGATGTAATACTGACATTGGAAGGAGTTTCTTTTGAAACCGAGTCATCCGCCACTGGAACAATCTTCCCTCAGAAGTAGTAAATGCGAATACCATCAACTCCTTCAAATATAGAATCGACCGTCATTTCGCTGCGTCGGGAGTAAACTGAATAACGAGGTGCTTTCATCTGCTCCTCAATATCGAGGTGCTTTCATCTGCTCCTCAATATCGAGGTGCTTTCATCTGCTCCTCAAGCCCCAAGTGGTGGTCGAGCAGATTAAATCACCCAAGCGGGCGACCTCGTAATGAGCCAATAGGCTTTCTGTTGTCTGCATTTCCATGTTTCCCTCCCTCCCTCCCCCTCACTCCCTCCATCTTTTCCCCTCCTCCTCCTACTCCTCCTCCCCTCCCATCTTCCCGCCTAATGAAGGTTCGCACCCCCGCCCACTTCTCCCCAACTGCTCCGCCTTCACCTCATTTCACACTATTAAAAAAAGGAGTAATCTCCAATTTGATTGTTTCAATTCTTACTGAAACATCATTTTACCATAATTTTTCCCTGAGCCTCTCACTTATTTCCTTTCTACAATCAGTAACAACTTAAGAAAGAGAAAGATTGAGAAATAAAGAAAGAAAAAAAGAAAGAAAGTGTAATAAAGAAATAGAGAGAGAGAGAGAGAGAGAGAGAGAGAGAGAGAGAGAGAGAGAGAGAGAGAGAGAGAGAGAGAGAGAGAGAGAAGGAAAGAAAGATATAATGAGAGAAAGAACGAAAGAAAGAAAAAAGAGAGAAAGAAAGAAAATGAGAGAAATAATTAGAATGAAAAAGATATAGACAGACAGACAGTAAGAGAAAAAGAAAGAAAGGGAGGAAGTAGGAGAGGGAAAGATAGAAAAGAAAGAAAGAAAGAAAAAAAATAAAAATATATAATAAAATGAGAAAGAAAGAATTAGAATGAAAAATATATAGACAGAAAGAAAGAGACAGACAGGAAAAGAAAAATAAGGAAATAGAGGAAGAAAGAGAGGAACAGACAGAAAGAAAGAGACAGACAGGAAAAGAAAAATAAGGAAATAGAGGAAGAAAGAGAGGAACAGACAGAAAGAGAAAAAAAGAAGTTTAAGAAAGACAGGAAGAGAAAGGAAAGGAAAGAAAGAAAGAAAGAAAGAAAGAAAGAAAGACAGAGAAAACAAGAGAAAGTAAAAGAAGAGAACGAAAAAGAAGAGAAAAAAAGAAAGCGAACGAATGAAAGAAAGACAAATATAGAAATAAAGATAAAGAGACAAAGAAAGAAAAGAATGAAAGAAAGAGGATAAAGAGAGAATATATGACTGACTGACTGACTGACTGACTGAGAAGCAAGGCAATAGGAGGAGGAGGCCAAGACATGAGCAACACACTGATCATGGTATGGAAGTTTGCAGTCTCTAAAGAAATGGTGAGAACTGAAAGAAAATCACTATTCCTCATGACTGTGTTAAGTGGAAGAACAAGAAGAGGAAACTGCGGAGGAGGAGGAGGAGGAGGAAAAGGAGGAGGAGGAGGAGGAGGAGGAGAAGGAGAAGGAGGAGGAGAAGGAGGAGGAGGAGGAGGAGAAGAAGGAGAAGGAGGGGGAGGAGGAGGAGAAGGAGGAGGAGGAGGAGGAGGAGGAGGAGGCTAAGAGATGAGACAGATGGTACGCGCTATGGATTTTTAACATAAAGGGAAATGGCTCAAGGGCAAAAAAATGAAATTAAAAAAAAAGACTACTGACGCTGCTTCTGCAAATAGTGTGTGGTGAAAGAGTTTAAAAAGATATCTCATAATATATACCGCACCGATTACCTGAAGTAAAACACACACGCGAAAGGATGAATTGGAATACTGTGCTTGAACGACATGAGGAAATTTTCTGAAGCGCAAACGATTTAAAACACGCATTCGAAAACGATGGAAATGACAAAAAAAAAGAAAGCAAGGAAAAAACACTACATACCTTGCAAAAAAAAAAAAAGAGAAAAAGATGAACCAAAAAACAAAGATACCTTATGATATTACGTTGAGTGGCATGCCGAGAAATTCAGAAAACAAAATATAGGAAAAGAAAAAAACGTTGACCTACTAAACAGATAAAAAACGTGAATTATGTCCGAATATTTTGAGCATAGTTTAACCGAAAAAAGGCCTGGGCAGCTGATAACGTCCCCATGCATAGTTAAGCACGGCAAAACGGGACCAAAGAATAATAAATGGCTGTCTGTCGTGTTTGGCATACATATATAAACTCCATGTGTGTGTGTGTGTGTGTGTGTGTGTGTGTGTGTGTGTGTGTGTGTGTGTGTGTGTGTGTGTGTGTGTGTGTGTGTGTGTGTGTGTGTGGTGATGAGTTTTGTGTTACAGTGACATGAGATGTGAGAAAATTATGTTACACGAAATGAGAGGTAGAAAAACTTTAATTCTTTGGTATAAAAATAATCAACCTGGCCATTGCGATCTTCATGTTGTTGCTAATGGACACTGAATTAATGACCACCATATTTCAATCATTAACGTATTGTTTACGAGTGTGTGATTGCCATTTATGAGGCGAAGAGTGAAGAAAAGAGAGGCGGAGAGGTGGAAAATGAGAGTGCCTGGATAATTATGTTAAAAGAGGAAAGAGATGCCAATGAAGAAAATAGAGGAGAAAAAACTAGAACCTTATACTGTTGATGCTCATTTGTTTTCACGGTATAAGGCCCTTTATAGATCCTTGTAGATATAGCTGATAAAAAATATAAGAAAACATAATAAGAAGAGAGAGAGAGAGAGAGAGAGAGAGAGAGAGAGAGAGAGAGAGAGAGAGAGAGCGTGTATGGGCAAGACATGTAGCAGCTGTTGTTGGAGTGACAGTCTTGGCTGTGGAGTACTGTTGGGGCGTGTATAATTGCTCTCGTGCACCTTATTGACACTGGTATTACGTAATTAAAAGTGCCGCTGGGAAAAGATAATTGGTGGTGGTGGTGGTCGTGATGAGGGTTAGTGTGTGTGTGTTGAAAGTATTTCGAAGTTGTAGTGTGCAATTCACACACGGGCGGATCATAAGCTAGGCTCGTCATCGCCAGCAAGTACCCTGCCCACCCGAGCAACCTTTGTATAGTCGATCTATGGGTACTACCGGGACCTTCAGCTGTGTGTGTGTGTGTGTGTGTGTGTGTGTGTGTGTGTGGTTAGATGAGTGTTTGTGTTTTAAAGGGGACTCCTTGAAGCGTTTTAGTAGAGTTCAGTGTCTCTGTCTGTGTCTGCTTCTTTGTCTGTATCTATGTGTTTGTTTACTCTGTGTGTGATGGATGGATTAAGATTCTCAGGGGTGTTTTCGCTTCTCCCTTCATTAATATCGTATTGTCTTTGCTTATGGTGTTATTTATTTTTTATTTTTATTTTAATATTATCGTTGTTCAGGTTTTTCTTTTTTTTCTTTGTATCTTCATATCCTATTCATTTCGGTTTTATTATTATCATAATTTAGTTATTAGGTTTATAATGCAGTGGTGAATCACACACACACACACACACACACACACACACACACACACACACACACACACACACACACACACACACACACGTAGAAGTTCTTCATATATTTGACTATTCGCCAATTTAATAATCTTGTGAGAAAGAAACGAAGAATGGGAAGATCTGATTGGAGATCTGATTGGAGCAGGGAAGAGATAAAATTAACGTTGAAAAAAGGCAAATAGATACAGAAATAGCAATAAAGAAAGAGATGCAGTGAAAAGAAAAAAATAGGAATGAAAATTGGAAAACAAATATGAACCTATTACAAATATTAAATTTACTTTTGTGTTAGATAGATAGATAGACAGGTAGATAGGTAGAGACTGAGATAGAGATAGAGATAGACTAATACATATTCAACAATTTAGGTAACAAAACTCTCTCCCCTGTTTTATATATATATATATATATATATATATATATATATATATATATATATATATAGAGAGAGAGAGAGAGAGAGAGAGAGAGAGAGAGAGAGAGAGAGAGAGAGAGAGAGAGAGAGAGAGAGAGAGAGAGAGAGAGAGCTCACTGTATATGCTATAGTGCTAGTAGCCAGGTTGCTAGATAGTTAGAGAGAAAGAGAGAAAAAAAATCAAACGAACCCAATTAAACAGAAAAGAGATTCCGAGAAGCACTCAGTCTTCATTTCTGACTCATTATTTGGAACCTGCGACTTTTTTCACGAATGCTCCCGATAAGGCGGTAAATCTTTCCCTCATTTTCCTGACGTTTTCCTATGAACCTGCGACTTTATTCACGAATTCTCCCATAAAGGCAGTAAATCTTTCCCTCATTTTTCTGACATTTTCCTATAAACCTGCGACTTTTTTCGTGGATTCCATTCCTAAGGTCATCATTTTTTCTCTCATCGCTGACTTATTCTTGAAAACGTGCCATTTCTTATGAATTTTCTCTGACAGGCACTTGATATGTTCCCTTCATTTCTGTCTGTTTCCCCAGAACGTGCGGCTTTTCGTTTCATCGTTGACTTCTTTTTCCGTATGGATGTCTCTGTAACGCACTTCATTTTTCCTTCATTTCAGTTTCATCACACTTCCCTTGTCACTGTAACACAACTACAACTACACACACACACACACACACACACACACACACACACACACACACACACACACACACACACACCCACGGGAAACCTTACAGCCAGTTATAAGCCCGTAAAATCAAATCATAAGTGTCTGGAAATGCGTAGTGAAGCGACCGAGAGCGAGGCAGTGGTTAACCCACACCTTAAAATTATACTTCAGACGCGCACCCCTTTGTGTGTGTGTGTGTGTGTGTGTGTGTGTGTGTGTGTGTGTGTGTTTGGGATAAGCTGAGGATAGACAAGGATGGATATGCATGCATTAGAACAGATCAAAGGGATAATGTGTAAAAAGACATGAAACTATTTTTTTAATTTTATAGAAAGGAATGAGAATGTGGATAAGTAAGGGGGGGAAACGAGACTAAGTGGATGAGGAACAATGATTAGTAAAGGGAAACACTGAAGAATCGAGGCACGAGAACGAGAATATGCAAGGGGAGACACACGAGAGACTGGGTGACGGAGGAACAATGATTAGTGAAGGGAACACTTAAGAATCGAGGCACGAGAACGAGAATATGCAAGGGGAGACACACGAGAGACTGGGTGACGGAGGAACAATGATTAGTGAAGGGAACACTTAAGAATCGAGCCACGAGAACGAGAATATGCAAGGGGAGACACACGAGAGACTGGGTGGAGGAGGAACAATGATTAGTAAAGGGGAACACCATCAGGGAAAACGTTGAGACTCATATACGGGGAATATCTGGACGGTAAACGAAGAAGACAAAAGTAGAATAAACACTGAAGATTGACTACAATATATAGATAGTCTTGTATTGAATGAGTAGGCTGGGAGCAACACAGGAAAGCAAAGAGAGGATTAGGTGAGCTAGAGAAAATGCGATAATGTGAAGGGAAGACGAGGAGCACAGGAGAAGGACAAGGCTGGACAGCAGTGACGAGAAAAATAGGTTTGTGGCGGGAAAGAGGAAGGTGGCGGTTGGAAATGGTATACAGTAGGGGAGGGAAGGGGAAGGGAAGGTATGGAAGGAAGGGGAAGGGACAGAATAACGGGAGATAAGAGAGGAGAAATAGACGAGTAATAGGGGAGAGGAAGGCGGTTTTCCGAAAAGGTGTAAAAGGAAAGGGAAATGAATGGATAACGAGAGACAATTAGTGGAAACATTAATGGTGACGCGGGAAAGTTAATGGTGACGCAGGAAAGTTGTGAAATGTTGCATGATAAAATTACGCTCGGATGTTGGTGCTTCTCATAAAGTTATACATGATTAAATACCAATGGACGATAAGTAAAATAAAAAAATGCAATCACACCTCACCTGTCACAGTATCATGGTGGCAGATACTGTGGTGGAGTGGAGGAGAGAAATGACGTAAAAAAAAAAAAACTAACCTAATCCGCTACCTGATCATCATATTCAAAGCTCCACATCAAGGGAGCTTTTAAGAGTTAATTCCTCGAAATTCAACGTGGGCTCCCCCTGCATGGTACACCTGCGGGCCCACGTCCCCGCATAGCAGCCAAAGGGTACAGTCAAGATCTATAGAAGGAGAGGTCAACTCACTTCCCTCTATTGCGCATCCTATGTGACGTCACAACGAGGTGCGGCTAAGGACCAATGAGACGTCGCCTGGATGCCTGGCGGGATGACAAAGTAACCAATGGAGAGGTCTGCCAATACCCCTCTCGGAGACACAAGGGAGGGAGGGGGTGGGGGGATAGAGAAAATGATACTAGGAATGGGTAACTGAACCATTACAGATTCAGTTCCTCTATCGGTCTCTCTCTCTCTCTCTCTCTCTCTCACACACACACACACACACACACACACACACACACACACACACACACACACACACACACACACACACACACACACACACACACACACACACACACACACACACACACACACACACACACACACACACACACACACACGTACACACATGATACAAAGAATTTTTTTTTCAAATTTGAAAGCAAATTTTCCCATAATACACAAATTAGTGGAGCTCCTTAGACTTTTACGCGGCGGCAGGTCTGACCAGACTGACCGGGTCATGAGCGGTCAACCCCTGCTGTTCACCTTATAGTGACGTCATGCTTGGAGCGCTCCGAAATAAGCCCAAATTGAAGTGACCTTTCCTTCTTTAGATCTTGGGTACAGTGTTTAAAGCGTGTTTTCACTCGCCGTGGTGGCCCGCTCATCTCTTCAGAGAAAACTTTCAGTATCCTGGATTTCAATGTGATTTGTTGTGCATTCATTTTCCCGTTTCTTTTTTTTTTTTTTACTTATATATAGAAAAAAAAATGGTGCTCTTAACCCTATTGTTTCCTTCATTTTCCTTTTCCCTTTTCTTCTTTTACTCTGCAATCTTAAATTCCACCTATCTTCCTCCTTCCTCCTTCCACCTTCGTGCGCGTGGCGGGAAGATTTCACTCGCGCCGTCTGAAAAAGCGGGGAGGCCCGCGTCCGCGTTATAAGCGGGGACGCGGGCCTCGCCCGCAATTGTGAAAGGGGCTAAATTAAGCGTAAGAACCAGTAATTACAGTGCCGTAATTTATGGGCTAGGAGGTTGTGGGCTCCAAAATGTTTTCCATATCGGGCTAAACATGCTCCTAAAAGTGCTGATTAAAACCCTAGAACCCAAACGTCCATCTTGAGTCACATTAACCCTAACCCCGGGAGATTTTCACCCTTTTTTGGAAAATCAAAAAAACATTGTTTTTCAATTAATTTTTATTACAAAGTATACAGAAGAAAAATAGCTCTTTAGCTTTTGAATGGTGTTTGATAAATTTATTTTGTATCATATTTTAATATTATAAGTGATTTTATTGTTAAGTAAACTAAAAGAGTAAATTTTACTGTGAATTTTGAAAAAAAATTTGTCAAAAAAAAGCATTGAAAACAGAGACTTCTTCTTGTGTGCACTGCTTCTTAGGTCATTAAACCTTAGCCTCAGTCAGGTACACCCCTCTACTGCCACTGGGAGCACCATACAGTCACCATAACGTCGAGTGATTTTCTCCCGAAATCACAAATTTTCGCTTGTGGTGGAAAATTCCAAGCCCTGAGCGAGAGCGCATACCCACCCTCCAGTATGTCACACAAAGCACTGAAGGTACTGAGGAGCAGAACGGGCTGGTGAGTCACGTAGGGGAGGAATCACGTTACCGCGATAAGCGCCGGGTGAAAATCACCCCACGTTAGGGTTCTAGGGTTAAAAAAAAATCCCCCGCCTGCTCGCTGGCCCCGCCCCCCCAACTCATGAATCTATGAAGCTCTCTGGCCCCCTAAAAAAATCTATCAAACTTACGGGCCTGAAATGCCTTGACCAAACGAATATTTGACGGATAACACACATACGCAATTGAATTGATTGATAAATAAATATGTAAAGAGAAACAGTAAAAGAAAAGAACAAAATAAAGCAAGTGTAACAAAAATCCCACTATTTAATATAATTTATCTTGAAATGATGTAAAATTTTCATGTTGGTTTTCTTCAGAGTACGCGTCCGTACTCTCTGCCGCTCCCGGCTCACAGCACATGTTTCCAAAGGGCACAAAGGACATTAGTCGGGCTCCCGTGAATGTTTTTCACATTGACTGTGCATAAGTCAAGGCAAACCATCACAAAGGTCATACAGCTGTCCACGGAAATACCCACAACCTCTACCAAAGCTATATCAAATTTGGGCGTGTGTGTGAGCCCCTAAGTGTTTGAGGAGAAGATGCAAGAGGAAAGAGGAAGAGGCCGCGTGGGCAACGGGGAGCAAGGGAGAGACGAATCTCACGGCACCATCAACAATGCACTATGCTGATGACGTAACGCATATCATCAACTACTTAGAAAAATCAAGACAGTTAGTGGAGAATAGAATCATAAAGGATATAGAGAAAGAGCTGGATGAGGACCGGGGTTAGCATGAACCAAGCGCCACTGTAAACACTTGTCTGCACCATAACGGGCCAGGCCGACCACCAGCCCCACCTAGAAAGCCTGCCGGCGCAACAGGCGAAAAGTTAAAAACACGCAAAACCAAACCAAACGATGGAACACAAATCGGTTATGCAGAAACAGGTAAAGTTTTGCGACTAACAAGAAGAAGAACCAGAATAGGTAAATATATCTATGAAACGAGAAGAGGAAGCTGCACCAACTAAATGTACGGCTGTATTAAAACCCGACCAACAAAAACAAGAGCACACCTCACCAAAGCCAATGCTTCATGTCTGCTTCGTATACCCGCCATTACCACACGTGACAACAAGCAAGACAAACAAACGAAAACTTCAAGAGGAGCAAAGCAGAACACCAGGCGAGGATTTTAGTGCTTGTAGAATGGCCCTTTCTTGTTCTTTTTCTTCTTTTGCTTCATGGACTCATTCTTCACTTCTTTCTTGGAGGGTTTCGAGGCCTTTTCTTTGAAGCCATCCTCCTCCAGAACTTGTCGCAGGAGAGCAGTGACCTCGTTGAGGTCAGGGGCATCTTCAAGGCTCTGTCGGAGGTCAGAGAAACGCTCCGTGTCAGGGATGACCTGCAGGGCCGTGCACGCTATGTCGATGACGTCATTCTCCTGCTGGCCGGGGTCCGCGCTCCGCGCCGCCAGACCGAAGTCCAACAGGAAGGCGCGCACCCCCTCGCCGGACGCGTCCACCAGCACGTTGCCCTCGTGGATGTCGCCGTGGGTGATGCCCCGCGCGTGCAGGCGCCGCACCACGCCGCACACCTCCACGAGGGCCAACAGGGAGGCGCGCACCCTGCCGCGGCCCAGGCAGTCCTCCAGCCGCACCCCCGGGCACAGCTCCATCACCATGCACGGGGGAGAGTCGGCCGTCAGCCCGTACAGCCGGGGCACGGCCGCCTCGCCCTCCAGCTCCTGCAGCACACCCGCTTCCTCGGAGGTCTTGGCCACCAACTCGGGGTCGTTCTCCGGCTTCTTGACGGCCACGGGCACCGCCCCGCCCCGGGGGAGCGCCAGGCGCCCCCGGTACACCGTGCCGTACTTGCCCACGCCCAGCACCGTGCCCATCTTGAGCTGCTGCTTCTTGATCACGGGGAGGTCCATGCTGCCGGTCCTTGCCGTGTGGCCGGAGAGGGAGAAGGTGGCAAGTTTGTGTTCGCAGTGCTCGGTGATCTCCTTGGCGTCAGCCATGTGGCTGTATTCTCTGTTGGATGTCTTGACAGAGTCAAGAGCATGACTGTGTAGGGTCAAGATTCAGCACGTCACCTCTGTTTTGGGAAAACGGTTTTGGGGAGATTGGAGTTGACATTGCATAGGGCTGAGTCTAGATCTAGTTGGTAGGAGGTGCCGCGGCCAGGCCAGGTAGGGGTTCACATGAGGTAGCCGAATAGTTGTTGCATGCCACCGCTGTACGGTGTTATAGTTGCCTCCTGTAGTTTTCAACGGAGCCTTTCACACGTGGCCGTTGTGGTTGCCCTATACGGTAATCCGCTTCGACGGCGGCTCTTTCTCTCATATAGAGCCCTCCACTTACGGTCGTCGCCACTCGCTGCATGTCCAGCACTGTTTCAAATGGGAGCCACGGATTGCCGCCGCTGTTGTCCAAAGCCTATCACTTCTCAGTGGTGCCCAACAAGGCTAAGGGAGAAAGACAGGTTTGCTGACGTATAGGGGAGAGGAGTATATGGTAAGAGGAAGGACTGCAAGGGTAATTGGAAAAAAAAAGTGACGGAAATAGGGAAGAGAAGAAAATGGTTTGGGAAAGAGTGTATAAGAGGAATGGGGAGAGGAAGGGAATGAATGGGTAAAGAGGAGTATGGGAGGAAAAAATGCTTGATTTAGGAAAGAGGTAGAAAAGGAAAGAGGAAAGGACATCATGGATAACGGAAGAGGGGAAGGCAGTTTGCAGTAGAGATAAAAAGGAAGGGGTCGCATGCGAGAGAGAGAGAGAGAGAGAGAGAGAGAGAGAGAGAGAGAATTACATATAATTACATAGAAAATCAGACCACACAGACCCCATGGTCCAGACTAGGTGGTCTGTCCTTAAACCTAAGTGATTTTACATTAATCAGAAGGCTCCAAAACGTTGCATTTCTACTCTAGTTGATATTAAGTTGAAGGAAGTGACGGTCGAGCTTTTTTTTGAAGGAGTCAATCGTGTTACAATGGACCACTGATGGTGGAAGCTTATTCCATTCGCGCACTACAGCGTTGGCGAAGAAAAATTTGGTGCAGTCTGAATTTACTTGTGTACATCTGAGTTTTACGCCATTGTTCCTCGTGCGCAAAGTGTCATCGATCATAAACAATGTTGATCTATCTACATTCGTGAAACCATTAAGTATTTTAAAACATTCGATCAGTTTTCCTCGGAGGCGACGTTTCTCAAGAGAGAAAATGTTAAGGGTGGAAAGCCTTTCCTCGAAGGATTTGTTGCGCAAGGACACCTTCTAATTTAGCAATGTCCTTTGCATGGTGGGGAGCCCAAAACTGTACCGCATATTCCAAGTGGGGTCTGACTAAACTATTGTAGAGCGGGAGTATTACATCCTATTTTGGTATCATCTGCAAATTTACCTATGTCACTAGTTATCCCATTGTCTATGTCACTGATGTAGATAATGAATAAAAGCGGGCCTAAAACTGAACCTTGAGGAACCCCACTGGTAATATTACCCCATTCTGATGTTTTTACCGTTAATGGTAACCCCCTGTTTCCTGTCGCTAATCCACACCCTAGAACAATCATAAACCTTCCCTCCTATTTCATGAGCCCTGACTTTATTTAACAGTCTCTGGTGAGGTATCTTATGGAAGGCCTTACAAAAATCAAGATAAACTACATCGTAACTCTCATCATTGTCAGCTGCCTCGTTGACTCTATTGTAAAAGGATAAAAGATTAGTGAGGCACGACTTCCCTTAATAAACCCATGCTGTGAGTCGTAAATTAATTTGTCTGTCAATATGGTCCCCAATACTATCAGCTATTATTATTGACTCAAGCATTTTACCTATAACTGGCGTCGAACTAATCGGCCTATATTTTTCCGTAGAAGATTTGTTTCCCTTTTTAAATATTGAAATAACGTGTGCCTGCCTCCATGAAACAGGCACCACCCCTGTGTCTAGTGACTTCATAAAAACTTCTGTTAGCTGCCCACTGATTTCAGATTTATAATATGCAGGGTATTGAATGAATGTATAGTTTTTTCCTCTTTCCTATATAATTTCCATGCAGTTTTTTCATGCTGCATGGTTCTTTTACCTTTCCTGCCAGCTCTGGATGGACGGATGGGGGGTGGGGAGGAGCCTTCGCCTTTGCTGTACTTCATCTTCCACTTTTGATTAGATAGTTAGTGTAGCTTGTCACAAATTGCCTCTTGAGGACGACCAGGTCTGCTGTTGTTTATTCTTTCTTTGTGTTCTTTAGTGTTCTTCCTCCTCCTCCTCCTCCTCCTCCTCTTCCTCTTCTTCCTCCTTTGAGCGTCGGCAAATTCTTTTTAAAATTCCATTTTCTCTCTCTCTCTCTCTCTCTCTCTCTCTCTCTCTCTCTCTCTCTCTCTCCAAATTTGAAAGCTAAGATTTTCTAGAGAGAGAGAGAGAGAGAGAGAGAGAGAGAGAGAGAGAGAGAGAGAGAGAGAGAGAGAGAGAGAGAGCAATAACCTGTCGTAATCAGATAGCGAAGTTAGAATTTGTGCCATTTATTTAACATCACTTCCAACAATATCAAACACCACCATTGATTGTTTTTGTTCTTGTCTTCTTTCCTTTAACCATCTCTAATTTTCTCTTCTTCATCTTTTTGTTCTGATTTTTGTTGATGTTGTTTTTGTTGTGTTCTCTTACTCGCTCTTTCCTCCTCCTCCTCTTCCTTCTCCTCCTCCTTCTTTCTCAGCTCTACAGCACGACTGTTGGTGGGGTCTAAATCTACGTATGTAATTCTTTCTGTAAGAACTCCACCCTGGACGATTCTGGGCATATTCCTCCTACTCATCCCCACTCTGACTCCTTTATGGCTGTTATTAAGATTCTTCCAAATGATGTTTTCTATGAACTTTCTGGCCTCAACTCTCAGAAGGCTTATGGACCTGATGGAGTGCCTACTAATGTCCTTAAAAACTGTGCTTTCGTGTTGACACCCTGCCTGGTCAAACTCGTCTCTGCCTATCAACATCTATATTTCCTTCCTGCTGGAAGTATGCCTTTGTACAGCCTGTGCCTAAGAAGAGTGACCGTTCCAATCCCTCAAACTACCGCCCTATAGCTTTACTTTCCTGTCTATCTAAAGCTTTTGAATCAATCCTTAACCGGAAGATTCAAAAGTACCTTTCCACTTCTAACCTTCTATCTGATCGCCTGTATGGATTCCGCAAGGGGGGTTCTACTGGCAATCTTCTTGCTCTCTTAACAGACTCTTGGTCATCCTCTCTTAACCGTTTCGGTGAAACTTTTTCTGTTGCGCTAGACATATCGAAAGTCTGGCACCAGTCTTTGCTTTCTAAACTGCCCTCTTTCGGATTCCATCCCTCTCTTTGTTCATTTATCTCCAGTTTCCTTTCCGGGCGTTCTATCTCTGCGGTGGTAGACGGTCACTGCTCTTCCCCTAAACCTATCAACAGTGGCGTTCCACAGGGCTCTGTCCTATCATACACTCTCTTCCTGTTATTCATCAATGATCTTCTTTCCATAACAAACTGTCCTGTCCACTCGTACGCCGACGACTCCACTCTGCATTATTCAACTTCTTTTAATAGAAGACCATCACAACAGGAAGTACACGACTCCAGACTGGAGGCTGCAGAACGCTTAACCTCAGACCTTGCTATCATTTTCGATTGGGGCAGAAGGAACCTTGTGTCCTTCAATGCCTCAAAAACTCAATTTCTCCACCTATCAACTCGACACAATCTTCCAAACACCTATCTCCTATTCTTCGACAACACTCAGCTGTCACCTTTTTCAACACTAAACATCCTCGGTCTATCCTTAACTCAAAATCTCAACTGGAAGCTTCATATCTCCCCTCTCGCTAAATCAGCTTCCTCGAGGTTGGGCGGTCTGTATCGTCTCCGCCAGTTATTTTCCCCTGCGCAGTTGCTATCCATATACAGGGCCTTTTACGCCCTCGTATGGAGGATGCATCTCACGTGTGGGGGGGCTCCACTCACACAGCTCTTCTGTACAGAGTGCATGGAGTCTAAGGCTCTTCGTCTCATTAGCTCTCCTCCTACTACTGATAGTCTTCTACCTCTTAAATTCCGCCGCGATGTTGTCTCTCTTTCAATCTTCTATCGATATTTCCACGCTGACTGCTCTTCTGAACTTGCTAACTGCATGCCTCCCCTCCTCCCGCGGCCCCGCTGCACACGACTTTCTACTCATGCTCATCCCTATACTGTCCAAACCCCTTATGCAAGAGTTAACCAGCATCTTCACTCTTTCATCCCTCACGCTGGTAAACTCTGGAACAATCTTCCTTCATCTGTATTTCCTCCTGCCTATGACTTGAACTCTTTCAAGTGGAGGGTATCAGGACACCTCTCCTCCCGAAATTGACCTTTCTTTCTGCCACCTCTTTTAATTCTTTTTTTGAAGCAGCGAGTAGCAGGCTTTTTGTTATTTTTTTTTCGTGCCCTTGAGCTGTCTCCTTTGTTGTAAAAAAAAAAGAAAAAGACCGAGGATGTTTAGTGTTGAAGAAGTTGATAGCTGAGTGTTGTCAAAGAATAGGGGATAGTTGTTTGGAAGATTGTGTCGAGTGGATAGGTGGATAAACTGTGTTTTTGAGGCGTTGAAGGACACCAAGTCCTTCTTGCCCCAATCGGAAATAATAGTAAGGTCTGACGCTGAGCTTTCTGCCGCCTCCAGCATTAAATCATTTAGTTTCTGTTGGGTGGGTCTTCTATTAAAAGAAGTTGAGTAATGCAGTGTACAGTCATCGGCGAAAGAATGGATAGGACAGTTCGTTTTGTAGTATGAGTCTCGCTGAACGGTATCGTAGGTAGGTGAGAGGGGAGACGCCTAAGTGTTTGTTGTAGCATGAGTCTCGCTGAACGGTATCGTAGGTAGGTGAGAGGGGAGACGCCTAAGTGTTTGTTGTAGCATGAGTCTCGCTGAACGGTATCGTAGGTAGGTGAGAGGGGAGACGCCTAAGTGTTTGTTGTAGCATGAGTCTCGCTGAACGGTATCGTAGGTAGGTGAGAGGGGAGACGCCTAAGTGTTTGTTGTAGCATGAGTCTCGCTGAACGGTATCGTAGGTAGGTGAGAGGGGAGACGCCTAAGTGCGTGATAGAAACAAAACAAGCTCGTCATGGAAACATCTTCGTCGCGTGCTGTTGTATTATTATCATAACAATAATAATAATAATAATAATAATAATAATAATAATAATAATAATAATAATAATAATAATAATAATTATTATTATTATTATTATTATTATTATTATTATTAAGATTATGATTATGATTATTATTATTCTTATCATTATTATTATTATCTTAAATATTATTATCATTTTATATAGAACACCAAAATCGTCGTTAAGTGACTGAAATATCATGCATATACTATATAACAATAATAACAATAATGATGAGAAGAACAATAACTGAAGAAGAAGAGTTATCATTATAATAATAAGAATGATGATAATAATGATGATAGTCAGCCAGTTATTTATGTTTTTCAGTGGTTGTCTCTGAATTTGTCTGGCTGGAATAGTAAACGATGCATGGGGATAATATAATAATAATAATAGCCTAATAAATTAAGACAGGACATTCAAAACCATGAATATATATATATATATATATATATATATATATATATATATATATATATATTTATATATATATATATATATATATATATATATATATATATATATATATATATATATATTTACAAAGGAGACACCTCACACACACAAAAAAATAATAATAAAAAAAAAGCCCGCTACTCGCTGCTCCCAAAAAAAGAGTCAAAAGAGGTGGCCGAAAGGAAGGTCCATTTCGGGAGGAGAGGTGTCCTGATACCCTCCTCTTGAAAGAGTTCAAGTCGTAGGCAGGAGGAAACACAGATGAAGGAAGATTGTTCCAGAGTTTACCAGCGTGAGGGATGAAAGAGTAAAAATGCTGGTTAGCTCTTGCATAAGGGGTTTGGACAGTATAGGGATGAGCATGAGTAGAAAGTCGTGTGCAGCGGGGCCACGGAAAGGGGGAAGGCATGCAGTTAGCAAGTTCAAAAGAGCAGTCAGCGTGGAAATATCGATAGAAGATAGAAAGGGAGGCAACATCGCTGCGGAATTTAAGAGGTAGAAGACTATCAGTAGGAGGAGGAGAGCTGATGAGACGAAGAGCCTTAGACTCCATGCACTCTGTCCAGAAGAGATGTGTGAGTGGAGCCCCCCCCACACATGAGATGCATACTCCATACGAGGGCGGACAAGGCCCCTGTATATGGAAAGCAACTGCGCGGGGGAGAAGAACTGGCGGAGACGATACAGAATGCCCAACCTCGAGGAAGCTGATTTAGCGAGAGGGGAGATATGAAGTTTCCAGTTGAGATTCTGAGTTAAGGATAGACCGAGGATGTTTAGTGTTGAAGAAGGTGACAGCTGAGTGTTGTCGAAGAATAGGGGATAGGTGTTTGGAAGGTTGTGTCGAGTTGATAGGTGGAGAAATTGAGTTTTTGAGGCATTGAAGGACACAAGGTTCCTTCTGCCCCAATCGGAAATGATAGCAAGGTCTGAGGTTAAGCGTTCTGCAGCCTCCAGTCTGGAGTCGTGTACTTCCTGTTGTGATGGTCTTCTATTGAAAGAAGCTGAATAATGCACAGTGGAGTCGTCGGCGTATGAGTGGACAGGAGAGTTTGTTATGGAAAGAAGATCATTGATGAATAACAGGAAGAGAGTGGGTGATAGGACAGAGCCCTGTGGAACACCACTATTGATAGGTTTAGGAAAGAGAAGTGACCGTCTACCACCGCAGAGATAGAACGGCCGGAAAGGAAACTGGAGATAAAGGAACAGAGAGAAGGATATAATCCGAAAGAGGGCAGTTTAGAAAGCAAAGACTGGTGAGAGCTAAGAGAGGATGACGAAAAGTCAGTTAAGAGAGCAAGAAGATCGCCAGTAGAACGCCCCTTGCGAAATCCATACTGGCGATCAGATAGAAGGTTAGAAGTGGAAAGGTGCTTTTGAATCTTCCGGTTAAGGATTGATTCAAAAGCTTTAGATAGACAGGAAAGTAAAGCTATAGGGCGGTAGTTTGAGGGACTGAAACGGTCACCCTCCTTAGGCACAGGCTGTACAAAGGCATACTTCCAGCAGGCAGGAAAGATAGATGTTGATAGGCAGAGACGAAAGAGTTTGACCAGGCAGGGTGTCAGCACGGAAGCACAGTTTTTAAGGACAATAGGAGGCACTCCATCAGGTCCATAAGCCTTCTGAAAGTTGAGGCCAGAGAGGGCATAGAAAACCTCATTTGGAAGAATCTTAATAACAGGCATAAAGGAGTCAGAGGGGGGATGAGTAGGAGGAATATGCCCAGAATCGTCCAGGGTGGAGTTCTTACAGAAAGTTTGAGCGAAGAGTTCAGCTTTAGAGACAGATGAGACGACAGTGCTGCCGTCAAGGTTAAGGAGAGGAGGAAAAGAGGAAGAACTGAAATTGGAGGATATATTTTTGGCTAGATTCCAGAAGTCACGGGAAGAATTAGAAGAAGCAAGGTGTTGATATATATATATATATATATATATATATATATATATATATATATATATATATATATATATATATATATATATATATATATATATATATATATATATATATATAATAAACGGTTTATTAAGTGATTGCAGCTGTAAAGCTGAAAATATACATGTTAAAATACAATATTAAAATAAAATATAAAAAATACAATGTGAAAGGGGTATAGGAGTCTGGGGTGGTGGGGTGAGGTGAGGTGATGGAATGCAGGGCGTTAGTGCTGAAGGAGGCAGTGTGGTATTCAGGTGACAGGTCAGGTGTTTAAGCCCCAGGTCAACCCCAGGTCAAAAAATGTATGTATGTATATATATATATATATATATATATATATATATATATATATATATATATATATATATATATATATATATATATATATATATATATATATATATATATATATATATATATATATATATATATATATATATATATATATATATATATATATATATATATATATATATATATATATACCTGGGTAGGGGGGTTCAAAATTACATTCCGCCCCGGATACCAAATACTCTAGGAACGCCTCTGGGGACACCACTGTTAATAGGTTTAGGGGAAGAACAGTGACCGTCTACCACAGCAGAAATAGAACGGTCAGAAAGGAAACTGGAGATAAAGATACAGAGAGAAGGATAGAAACCGCAGGAGGATAGTTTGGAAAGCAAAGATTTGTGCCAGACCTATCAAAAGCTTTTGATATGTCCAGCGCAATAGCAAAGATTTCACCGAATTGGCTAAGAAAGGATGACCAAGAGTCAGTTAGGAAGGTAAAGAGATTATCAGTAGAACGCCCCTTGCGGAACCCATACTGGCGACCAGATAGAAGGTCAGAAGTTGAAAGGTGCTTTTGAATCTTCCGGTTAAGGATTGATTCAAAAGTTTTAGATAGACAAGAAAGTAAATCTATGGGGCGGTAGTTGGAGTTATTGGAATGGTTACCCTTCTTAGGCACAGGCTGTACCAAGGCATACTCCCAGGAAAGGTAGATATTGACAGGCAGAGGCGAAAGAGTTTGACCAGACAAGGTGTCAGCACGGAAGCACAGTATCTATCCAATTCTGACCTTCTCCCTGATCGCCAGTATGGGTTCCGCAAGGGGCTGTCTGACTGACTCTTGGTCATTCTCACTAAGCCATTTCGGTGAAACTTTTGCGGTTGCCTTAGACATCTCTTAGGTATCTATCCAATTCCGACCTTCTCCCTGATCGCTAGTATGGGCTCCGCAAGGGTCTTCCTGACTGACGCTTGGTCATTCTCACTAAACCGTTTCGGTGAAACTTTTGCTGTTGTCTTAGACATCTCGAAAGTTTTTGACAGAGTATGGCACAAATCTTTGTTTTATAAACTACACTCCTACGGATTCCTTCCAGCCGATCTATCGCTGCTGTGGCAGACGGTTACTGTTCTATCCGTAAACCTATCAACAGTTGTGTCCCGCAGGGCTCTGTCCTGTCTCCCTCCCTCTTTCTGTTGTTCATTAACGATCCTCTTTTCAACACAAACTGTCCTATTCATTCGTACGCCAATGAGCCCACTCTGCACTACTCAACACCTTTTGACAAAATACCCTCCCAACGGGAAGTACGGGAGTCTCGGCTGGAGGCTGCAGAACATTTAATCTCAGACCCTGCTATCCTTTCTGAATGAGGAAGGACGAACCTTGTGTCCTTCAATGCCTCAAAACTCAGTTTCTTCACCTATCAACTCGATACAAGCTTCCAAACACCTATCCCCTATTTTTTGACAACACTCAGCTGCCACCAACTTCTACACTTAACATCCTCGGTCTGTCCTTAACTCAAAATCTTAATTGGAAACTTCATAATATTATCTCATCTCTTGCTAAATCAGCTTCCTCGAGGTCAGGTTCCTGCACCGTCTCCGCCAGTTCTTTTCCCCCTCACAAATGTTGTCAATATACAGGGGCCATGTCCGCCCTTGCATGTAGTATGCATTTCATATGTTAGGGGCTCGACACACACATCTCTATTTGACAGTCAAGTCTAAGGCTGTTTATCTCATCAAATCCCGTCCTCTTGCGAGCAGTCTTTTGCCTCTTAACTTTCGCGGCAATGTTGCATCATCTAGGAAATTAGGAGAAAAACATTGCAAAAACAGCTTGGGTGCCGTGGCTTCACGCACGAGGAACTGTTTTGTGGCTAATTCACGCCGAGTTGGTAAAGAGCAAGAGGACCTTGCCAAGGAGAGTCTAGTCCGCTGTGCGTTTAGTATAGCCAGACGACACGTTCAAAGAAATATAGACTTATTGCGTCCACCTCCAAAGACATTAGTGTTTCCTCAGACACAGCCTCCTAGTCTCCGAAAACTCTCCTAATGTACACCTGAAACGTAATAGAGGTAGATGGATAGAGACAGAGAGATAGCGAAAATGAGAACATAAGAACATAAGGAGTCTGTAAGGCCGATGGCCTTATTCAAGGCAGCTCCTGTTAACCTAACCACACAACCTCACCATCCATGAACATAATTATCTGGCCTTTGCTTGCAGGTATGCTGCCCACACCCTTCCCTGTGAGCCCAGTGCTGGCTTGGTGTTTAGTGTGCCATGTAACTGTTATCCTCACACGCTTTTCTCGCCTCCACCACCGTGTTCCCGACGAGCCGCTTAGTGGAACCTTTGTGTGCTGACCACCGCCTGCTGGGGGCCTTGCGTGCTGACCTCCCGCCACTGGGAGCCGGTCTTGAAGGCGAGCGTGTGGCGGGCGTGGTCCAGCCCGGCGCCGTACTGCACAGGAGGGAGACGCCCATGAAGAAGTCATAGTCGTTGGAGGCCACCTCCTCCAGCGGCGCGGCGTTCACGCGGCAGCCGTCGCCCAAGTCCAGCACGACGCGCTTGGGCAGCCTGCGGCCTTTCCTGCTGGCGAGGAGCAGCTTGCGGCGCCTTTCTGACACGTGGAAGCCTTGGGCGCCGGTGTCCAGCAGCAACGTCATGGGCCTGGCCCACGCCGCGCCGCCCTCCCGCACCCAGAGGACGTCAGGCTCCACGGAGCGCTCCGTTTTCCTCGGCCTCCGCCGCAGCTGCTGCGGGCGGCAGACGAAGAGGTCGCTGCCGTCAGGCCGAAACACCTGCACCATGCGGCCGCGCCGCAGGTGGTGGGCGTCCAGCACGACCTCGTCTGCGTCGTACATGTCCTCCAGCCACGCCGGGAACACAGTGGCGGGGACGACCATCTCCACGCCGCCCCCCAGACTGATGGGGACGGCCTTCAGCTCTATGACGTCCAGCACCCGCGAGCCGATCCAGAGAAGGATCTCCTGCTTGGCGGTGGGCTCCGTGCCGGTGATCAGCCCCAGCCTCTTGGCCATGGTGTGGAAGAGGAAGGTGATCTGGGCCCCGGAGTCCAGCTGGACGAGGCACGCGTGGCCGTTCACCGAGCCCAGCACACGGTTGTGGTCATCCACGTGAAGACACGGGTGGCTGCCGAGCCGCCGCCTCTTCCTGGCGGGAACCGACGGCGGCTCCAACACCAGCCCCACCGCCTCGCCCTTGCCGGGGCCGCGCGGCCGCTTGTTCGAAACCCGATGCACTGGCGGGGGAGTCATCTCAGTGTGTTGTGAAGAAGAGTGAATATGTAAAAAGAAAAAGATGATGTTGATGAAGAAGAACAGGAGGAAAGAGAAGGAGAAGGAGGAGGAGGAGGAAACGATGAAGGAGAGAGGATAAGTAGAAGAAAAAGATGATGGTGATGAAGGAGAGCAAGAAGAAAGAGAAAAAGGAGAAGGAAAAGGAGGAGGAGGAGGAGGAGGAGGAAAAGATGAAGAATAAGAAAGAAAAAGTAAAAGATGATTATGAAAAAAAAAATGAAAATGATCAAAAACAAAAATGATCACGTGACATGAACTACAGAACCTGTCGCCCCCTAACGGTCCTTTTATTTTTCTCTACCTTCCTCCTTTCCTCCCTTTCTCCTCCTTTTCCTCTCTAATCCTCACTCTTCTCTTTTTTTCCCATTATTCCTTCATATTTATATTTTCTTTTCCTTCCCTCCCCTTCGGTTTTTCTTCATACTATCATATCCATCCACCTTCTCTTTCCTTCCTTCCTTCTCCTTTCCTTACTTTCGTTTTCCCCCTTTCTTCCCTTCATTCTTCTTTCTTCCCTTCCCTCCTCTCTCCATCCATTCTTCCCTTTTGTTATTCCTTTCTATTTTCCCTTCCTTTCCCTCCCTCCTTTCTTTCCCTCTCTCCCTCTCTATTTCACATTACTCGTTTTGTTTCATTATTCCCTTCCTTTCCTTTTTTTTCCCTTTCTTCACATCTCCCATTCCATCACATCGCCTTCCTTCCCTCTCCCTCTCCTTCCCTCCTCCCTCACTCGCTAATCCTGCCCCTCCCTCTCCGCCTCCCCAACAGGACCCCAAGTTGACCCTCCGTAGCGGCGCTCACCGGAGATGGTTGAGCCGAAGTGGACGTGGCTTTCGCTAACCTCATCGCCCAGAGGCCAGAGATCGCGAAGGTAAGGGGGGGAGGAGCGGCTGTGTGTGTGTGTGTGTGTGTGTGTGTGTGTGTGTGTGTGTGTATTGTTGTTTTGAGCCTGTGGGGGCGAGGGAAGGGAAGGGAAGAAGGAAAGAGAGGAAGGAAGGGAAGAAGGAAAAAGTGGAAGGGAAACGAACGGAAGGGAAGGAAAGAAAAGGAAAAGAAATTATAAGTAAAAGAAGGGAAAAGAAAGGAAGGAAGGAAGAGAAGGGAAGGGAAGGGAAGAAAAGGAAAAGAAATTATAAGTAAAAGAAGGGAAAAGAAAGAAAGGAAGGAAGTGAAGGGAAGGGAAGATAATTGAAGAGAAGAGAGAAGGAAAGGGCGGGAAAAAAGTGGAAGAGAAAGGGAAGGAAAGGGAAGAAAAGAAAAAAAAAGTGGAAACACTTTAAACACTTTATTATGCTTACAAAAAATGGTTTTATAATAAGCATAAATGAATTTAATAATTTATAAGCAGGGAAGGGAAGGGAAGGGAAGAGAGAGAAGGGAAAGGACGATAAAAAAGTGGAACGGAAGGGAAGGGAAGGGAAGGAAAGGAAAGGAAAGGGAAAGGACGAGAAAGAAAGTGGAAGGGAAGGGAAGGGAATAGAAGGGAAGGGAAGGAATGGAAAGGAAAGGGAAAGGGAAACGACGAGAAAGAAAGTGGAAGGGAAGGGAAGGGAAGGGAAGGGAAGGAATGGAAAGGAAAGGGAAAGGGAAAGGACGAGAAAGAAAGTGGAAGGGAAGGGAAGGGAAGGGAAGGGAATAACATGTGTCCCCCGTCACTTGTTTCCTCAGTCTTTGGAGTTTGTTTAGGCTAAGATTAATTACAATGATGAAGAGGAAAACAACCCGACTCTCTCGTGGCCTTCGGAAATAGTTGTTGTGAGCCGAAAGCGTCTAAGAACACGCGCCTTACACCCATCACACCTACACCCACACTTGACAAGCAGGGCCGGATTTAGGGCAGGGCCCATAGGGCCACGGCCCAGCTAGGGCCCCGCGCATTTAGGGGCCCCGCGCCAGCTCCATTACGTTAATATAAGCACTTTTCTGTTTAATTCAAGGATACCACTGCCATCCTTTCGTGTCATATCAATATAATCCCTGACTTGAGTCACGTAAAACATTTGAGCTTATTAGCAAGTACGACTCTTTTTCTCGCGGCACATTTACAGAAACATGCCAACCTGGGAAGTGGTAATGTAAACTACCTCTCCTCAACACTATGTAACGAACTGATCGATGTGTTGGGGGAAAATGTTGTGTCTACCATAGCAGCAGAAGTTAAAAAAAATGCCAAATATTGCTCCATATATGTGGCTTTCCCTCCAGACGTGTCTCACATGGACCAGCAACGCCTAACCATTCGGTACATGTTGCCAGAGGGGCCAGCAGAGCGTTTTGTTGCGTTTGTACCCTTACTGAATTATACAAGAAAGGAAATTGCAGAAGTATTAGTGAATTTTTTGCATAAACCCAATATTCCCATCTGTGAGTGTCGCGGCATGATAACGCGAGCAACATGTCTGCAAAATACAATGGCACCCAGGCGCACATAAAACGTCATTGTGGATTTATTTCAAGCAGCGTAAGCAACAGAAGCGCCGAAGTTTTCCTCAAACTATATATATATATATATATATATATATATATATATTTTTTTTTTACAGCAAAGGAGACAGCTCAAGGGCACAAAAAAGTAAACATTAATAAAAAAAAAAAGCCCGCTACTCGCTGCTCCTAAAAAGAATCCAAAGAGGTGGCCGAAAGATAAGTCAGTTTCGGGAGGAGAGGTGTCCTGATACCCTCCTCTTGAAAGAGTTCAAGTCGTAGGCAGGAGGAAATACAGATGAAGGAAGATTGTTCCAGAGTTTACCAGCGTGAGGGATGAAAGAGTGAAGATGCTGGTTAACTCTTGCATAAGGGGTTTGGACAGTATAGGGATGAGCATGAGTAGAAAGTCGAGTGCAGCGGGGCCGCGGGAGGGGGGGAGGCATGCAGTTAGCAAGTTCAGAAGAGCAGTCAGCGTGGAAATATCGATAGAAGATAGAAAGAGAGGCAACATTGCGGCGGAATTTAAGAGGTAGAAGACTATCAGTATGAGGAGGAGAGCTGATGAGACGAAGAGCCTTTGCCTCCACTCTGTCCAGAAGAGCTGTGTGAGTGGAGCCCCCCCACACATGAGATGCATACTCCATACGAGGGCGGACAAGGCCCCTGTATATGGACAGCAACTGTGCAGGGAGAAGAACTGGCGGAGACGGTACAGAACGCCCAGCCTCGAGGAAGCTGATTTAGTAAGAGATGAGATATGAAGTTTCCAGTTGAGATTTTGAGTTAAGGATAGACCGAGGATGTTTAGTGTTGAGGAAGGTGATAGCTGGGTGTTGTCAAAGAATAGGGATAGTTGTTTGGAAGATTGTGTCGAGTGGATAGGTGGAGAAACTGTGTTTTTGAGGCGTTGAAGGACACCAGGTTCTTCTTGCCCCAATCAGAAATAATAGTAAGGTCTGAGGCTAAGCGTTCTGCAGCCTCCAGCCTTGAGTCGTTAAGTTCCTGAAGGGTGGGTCTTCTATTAAAAGAAGTTGAATAATGCAGAGTGGAATCATCGGCGTAGGAATGGATAGGACAGTTCGTTTTGAAAGAAGATCATCAATGAACAACAGAAAAGAGTGGGAGATAGGACAGAACCCTGTGGGACACCACTGTTAATAGATTTAGGAAGAACAGTGACCGTCTACCACGGCAGAAATAGAACGGTCAGAAAGGAAACTGGAGATAAAGGTACAGAGAGAAGGATAGAAACCGTAGGAGGGTAGTTTAGAAAGCAAAGATTTGTGCCAGACCCTATCAAAAGCTTTTGATATGTCCAGCGCAATAGCAAAAGTTTCACCGAAACGGCTAAGAGAGGATGACCAAGAGTCAGTTAAGAAGGCTAGGAGATCACCAGTAGAACGCCCTTGCGGAACCCATACTGGCGATCAGATAGAAGGTCAGAAGTGGAAAGGTGCTTTTGAATCTTACGGTTAAGGATTGATTCAAAAGCTTTAGATAGACAAGAAAGTAAAGCAATAGGACGGTAGTTTGAGGGATTGGAGCGGTCACCCTTCTTAGGTACAGGCTGTGTGAAGGCATACTTCCAGCAAGAAGGAAAGGTAGATGTTGACAGGCAGAGGCGAAAGAGTTTGACCAGGCAGGGTGACAGCACGGAGGCACAGTTTTTAAGGACAATAGGAGGCACTCCATCAGGTCCATAAGCCTTCTGAGGATTGAGGCCAGAGAGGGCATAGAAAACATAATTTTGAAGAATCTTTATAACAGGCATAAAGGAGTCAGAGGGGGGATGAGTAGGAGGAATATGCCCAGAATCGTCCAGAGTGTTGCCGTCAGGACTGAGGAGTGGAGGGAAAGATGAAGAAGTGAAGTTGGAGGAGATGTTTTTGGCTAGATGCCAGAAGTCACGGGAAAAGTTAGAGAAAGCAAGGTTTTGACATTTTCTATTAATGAAAGAATTTTTGGTTAGTCGGAGAATAGATTTGGCACGATTTCGGGCAGAAATGTAAAGTTCATAATTAGCATTAGTTTGAAGGCTCTGGTATCTTTTGTGAGCTACCTCTCTATCATTGACAGCACGAGAACAAGCGTGATTAAACCAAGGCTTTTTAGCGTGAGGAGTAGAGAAAGAACGAGGAATGTATGCCCATTCCAGAGACAATCACCTCTGTGATGCGCTGAGCACACACAGAGGGGTCTCTATCCTGGAAGCAATAATCATTCCACGGGAAATCGGAAAAGTACATCCTCAGGTCGTCCCACCGAGCTGAAGCAAAATGCCAGAAGCATCGCCTCTTCGGTGGGTCCAGAGGATGTACAGGAGCGATAGGACAGGATGCAGAAATAAGATTGTGATCGGAGGAGCCCAACGGAGAGAACAGTTTGACAGAATAAGCAGAAGGGTTTGAGGTAAGGAAGAGGTCTAGAATGTTGGGCCGATCTCCAAGACGGTCAGGAATACGTGTAGGGTGCTGGACCAACTGCTCTAGGTCGTTGAGGATAGCAAAGTTGTAGGCTTGTTCACCAGGATGGTCAGTGAAAGAGGATGAAAGCCAAAGCTGGTGGTGAACATTGAAATCTCCTAGGATGGAGATTTCAGCGAAGGGAGAGTGGGTCAAGATGTGCTCCACTTTAGAATTCAAATAGTCAAAGAATTTTACATAGTTGGTAGAGTTAGGTGAGAGATAAACAGCACAGATGTATTTAGTAATAGAATGACAGTGAAGTCTTAACCAGATGGTGGAAAATTCAGAAGAGTCAAGGTCGTTGGCACGAGAGCAAGTGATGTCGTTGCGCACGTAGGCGCAACATCCAGCTTTGGATTGAAATTTAGGATAGAGATAGTAGGAGGGAACAGAGTAGAGATTGCTGTCAGTAGCCTCAGAAACCTGTGTTTCGGTAAGGAAGAGAAGGTGAGGTTTAGAGGAGGAGAGATGATGTTCCACAGAATGAAAATTAGAGCGAAGACCGCGAATGTTGCAGAAATTGAGAAGAAAGAGGTTCGAGGAGTTATCAAGACACCTCTCGGGTCGGCAGCCAGAAGGGGAGTCCTCCCTGGGGGAATTTAGCATTAGTTAGACCTCATTTTGACTATGCGGTTCAGTTCTGGTCACCTTACTATAGAATGGATGTCAAAATGCTAGAATCGGTGCAGAGGAGGATGACTAAGATGATTCAGGGGTTGAGAAACTTGCCATACGAGGAAAGACTCAAACAGTTAAACTTGCATTCTCTAGAAAGGCGAAGGGTGCGTGGAGACATGATCGAGGTTTATAAATGGATGAAGGGCTTTAATAAGGGAGATATTCATAAGGTTTTGTTGGTAAGAGAACCGGGTAGGACACAAAGTTATGGGTTTAAATTGGATAAATTTAGATTCAACAGAGACATAGGCAAAAATTGGTTTACAAACAGGGTGGTGGATGAGTGAAATAGGCTTAGCAGTCATGCGGTGAGTGCCAATACAATTGTCACATTCAAAAATAGATTAGATAAATTCATGGACAGCGATATTAGGTGGGGTTAGATGATTCAGGGTCTGAGGAACCTCCCATATCAAAATAAGCTGAAACATCTAAACTTACATTCACTAGAAAGACAAAGAGTGCGGGGAAATCTGATAGAAGTATTCAAATGGGTCAATGGTTACAACAAAGGCAATATAAGTAAAGTACTGAGAATTAGCCAGCAGGATAGAACTCGCAGTAATGGATTTAAATTAGAAAAGTATAGTTTTAGGAGAGATATAGGCAAGCATTGGTGTAGTAATAGGGTGGTGGGGGAATGGAATAGACTCAGCAATCACAAAGTTAGTGCAGGGACGATAGCTTGTTTTAAGAGTGGACTGGATAGCTACATGGACGAGGACAACAGGTGGCAGTGAGGTGTGGGTGCAGTAAGGTGACAGGGTACTGGTGCGTGCATAGTACCGCCGGTAAAACGAGGAACAAGCCTCTACCTCTAACCCCTGAAACTACACCTCACCCATCGTGAGTAGTGGGGGTGATTCTGGAGCTGCTCTGTGTAGGCCACCCGGCCTCTTGCAGTTTCCCTATGTTCTTATGTTCTTCTTAATTTGCAGAGTTTGTTCCTTGCATGGCTCATTCGCTGAATCTTGTTGCGATGTGTGCTGCTGAATGTTGCAGTGACTATGTTTGGTGCTAGGATTCAACGTCTGTATGTTTGTCTGGTCAAGTCAACACATCGTTGGCGCAAACATCGAGATGCGCTGCAAGGCTTACCAGTTATCAAGTGCTTGCCAGACACACGATGGTCGGCCCGTGCAGATGTTGTAGAAGCCATAGCCAATGGCTGCGAGCAAAACATAGTTGTACTAGAAAATCTAGCAATGGACATAAAAACATAAGAACATAAGAACGTTGAAATATGCAAGAGGCCGGTAGGCCTATACAAGGCAGTTCCTTTGACCCTAAGCTCCCGTGTATCTAGCCCCACCTAGTATCGCTGTCCATGAATTTATCTAATCTATTTTTGAATGTGACAATTGTATTGACACTCACCACATAACTGCTAAGCCTATACCACTCATCCACCACCCTGTTTGTAAACCAATTTTTGCCTATGTCCCTGTTAAATCTGAATTTATCCTGTTTAAACCCATTACTTCGTGTCCTACCCGGTTCTCTTGCCAACAAAACCTTATGAATATTTCCCTTATCAAAGCCCTTCATCCATTTATAAACCTCGATCATGTCTCCACGCACCCTTCGCCTTTCTAGAGAATGCAAGTTTAACTGTTTGAGTCTTTCCTCGTATGGCAAGTTTCTCAACCCCTGAATCATCTTAGTCATCCTCCTCTGCACTGATTCTAGCATTTTGATATCCATTCTATAGTAAGGTTACCAGAACTGGACGAACATCTCAATGCAGTGGTAGATGTGAGGCATCTGGTCTTTTGCAGGAAATGCATAAACTTGGGACAGTTATTCTCTTAGTAACATGGCAGAACATCCTTAAGAGATTTAATGCAACAAGTCAGCATTTGCAGAAGCTAGGCCTTGATTAAAACACAGCAGTAAATGTACTCAAATCACTGATTGAGTTTGTTCAAGAACAACGGGACTACGAACAGATTACCGTCCAAAAATGTGGCCATAATAAATACAAAGACGACCGAAGGCGGAAGCGACATCACGATGAAGCAGATAGCGCAGAGGACACCAAGCTGTCACCCAGGGAGAGATTCAGGACCACATCTTACATACCCATCATTGATCAGCTAATACTGTCACTCAGAGATCGCTTAAAATCCTATGAAACACTTAAGTATTCCTGTCTAATATCATGACTATGCAGACAGACAAGCTCAGGGACTCTGCAGCCAATCTGGTCAGGATCTATCCAAACGACCTGCTGGAACCTTGTCTGGTTTCAGAAATCGTGCATTTCCAGACATTCCTCAAGACAGCTCTAGAAGAAGGAAGCCAGGAAAATCGACTCAAGTCACACTATAGTCAACCATACACAACTGTGATGTGATTGCAGCGTCCGCCAACCTGGAGATGGCTCTATGTATCTATTCGTCAATGTTCGTGACGAGCTGCACTGGAAAGAGATCGTTTTGTAAGCTAAAAAGAATCAAGAACACTGCGCAGTACCAAGGGAGAAAGTCGTTTGGCGTCTCTGGCCCTTTTGAGTGCTGAACACAAACTGTTTCTTTTTGTCCTATTGTCCTTAAAAACTGTGCTTCCGTGCTGACATCCTGCCTGGTCAAACTCTTTCGCCTCTGCCTATCAACATCTACCTTTCCTTCCTGCTGGAATTATGCCTTTGTACAGCCTGTGCCTCAGAAGGTTGACCGTTCCAATCCCTTAAACTACCGTCCTATAGCTTTACTTTCTTGTCTAACTAATGCTTTTGAATCAATCCTTAACCGGAAGATTCAAAACACCTTTCCACTTCTAACCTTCTATCTGATCGCCAGTATGGGTTCCGCAAGGGGCGTTCTACTGGCGATCTTCTTGCTCTCTTAACTGACTCTTGGTCATCCTCTCTTAGCCGTTTCGGTGAAACCTTTGCTATTGCGCTGGACATATCAGAAGCCTTTGATAGGGTCTGGCACAAATCTTTGCTTTCCAAACTACCCTCCTACAGTTTCTATCATTCTCTCTGTACCTTTATCTCCAGTTTCCTTTCTGACTGTTCTATTTCTGCTGTGGTAGACGGTCACTGTTCTTCCCCTAAACCTATTAATAGTGGTGTTCCGCAGGGTTGAGTCCTATCTCCCACTCTTTCTGTTGTTCAATGATGATCTTTCCAAAACGAACTGTCCTATACATTCTTACGCCGATGACTCCACTCTGCATTGTTCAACTTCTTTTAATAGAAGACCCACCCAACAGGAACTAGAAAGCTTAGTCTCAGAACTTACCATTATTTTCGATTGGAGCAAGAAGGACTTGGTGTCCTTCAACGCAACGCAGTTTCTCCACCTATCCACTGACGTAATCTTCCAAACTATCCCCTATTCTTTGACAACACTCAGCTATCACCTTCTTCAACACTAAACATCCTCGGTCTATCCTTATCCTTATCTTTAATAAGGACTGTATTATTACATGCATTATAAAACTTGGTTTCCTGATTTTCCTACGTTACATCTAATGAGTAGTTGGTGAGTTTGTATAAACATGATAATTAGTATATGACAAATTTACTAAATGCTTGTGGGGAGTGAGCCTGACAAGGCCCCGCATACTTTCAGGGCCCGGGGCCCCTCAACATGTAAATCCGGCCCTGTTGACAAGGCTTTCGTAGAGGTCGTGTTAGTATTTCCACGGGTAGTCTTATGAGCCTGGGGATAGTTTGACAAGTCTTCTGCACCATGAACATAAGAAACAATCCCCAAAGACCCGACTAATCTCCTTTGTGGCCTTGGGAAATAACTGTTGTGAGAGTCGAAAGCGTCTGATACGGATCTTACACGCACTCATTTGAAGAGGCTTTGGTACAGGTTGTGTTAGTATATCCAGGGGTAGTTTTATTAGCCTGGTAATAGTTTGGCATGGCTAGCACACACGCACATCAGGTAAAACTTCCGTAGAGGTTGTGTTAGACTTTCCATGGGTAGGTTTATGAGCCTAGTAATAGTTTGACGAGGCTTGCACACAGCCACACCAGGTAAGACTTTCTTAGAGGTTGTGTTAGACTTTCCATGGGTTGTTTTATGAGCCTAGTGATAGTTTGACGAGGCTTGCACACACCCGCACCAGGTAAGACTTTCTTAGAGGTTGTGTTAGACTTTCCATGGGTTGTTTTATGAGCCTAGTGATAGTTTGACGAGGCTTGCACACACCCACACCAGGTAAGACTTTCTTAGAGGTTGTGTTAGACTTTCCATGGGTTGTTTTATGAGCCTGGTGATAGTTTGGCAAGGCTTCTGCACCATGAACGTAAATAACATCCCAGAAGACCCGACTCAGCTCCTCTGTGACCTTCATTCCCTCTTAAGTTTTTCCTCTTTTCTCTCTCCCTCTTTCGCCTTCCCTTCCTCCTCCCTTCTTCCCCTCCTCTATTTGTTTCTTATTGTTCCCTCACACGTGCTGCTCTCTATCCGTTTTTCCTTCTTCCTGTGTCTTCCTCCCCCCTCCTCCTCCTCCTCCTCCTTCCTCTTCCACTTCTTACTCCTCCTCCTGGACTTCTCTTTTCTCTCACATAACACACATATTATCATTTATTTTCTTTGTTTCTCTGTTTTACTCAATTCTTGCTTCCTCTCCCTCTCCTCCTCCTCCTCCTCCTCCTCCTCCTCCTCCTTCCTCTTCCTCTTCCTCTTCTTACTCCTCCTCCTGGACTTCTTTTTTTTCTCTCACACAACACATATATTATCATTTACTTTCTTTGTTTCTCTATTTTACTCAATTATTGCTTCCTCTCCCTCTCCTCCTCCTCCTCCTCCTCCTCCTCCTCCTTCCTATTCCTCTTCCTCTTCTTACTCCTCCTCCTTGACTTCTCTTTTTTCTCTCACACAACACATATATTATCATTTACTTTCTTTGTTTCTCTATTTTACTCAATTATTGCTTCCTCTCCTCCTCCTCCTCCTCCTCCTCCTCCTCCTCCTCCTCGCCTCTTCCCACAGTCCACCCTCTTTCATTATTCTTCCTCACTTCTTCTTGTTCATGTTTTCCTTCCTCGCTTCTTCCTTCCTGGTGTTTACTGTTTCGGGTTATTTACTACTGTTTTGTCTTTCTTTGATCTCACCTTTTCCTATTTTTTTCCTTTAATTTCCTTTCGTCTTCTTTTGTTTACTTATTTTCCTCGCTCTCTCTCTCTCTCTCTCTCTCTCTCTCTCTCTCTCTCTCTCTCTCTCTCTCTCTCTCTTAAACTACATGGCTATCATTTCACTACCTCCTCCTCCTCCCCATTTTCTTCCGCCACCTCGTTTCTTCACCATCGCCGCCCCACACTGCCTTTTCTTAATCAAGGGTACAGCAAGAAGGGTTAGTGGGGGAGGTACAGGCGGGGAAGAAGGAGAGACAGCAGGGGCGTAGAGTTTATGGTGCAGTATAATGCCTTACTCTTCCTCCTAAGCTACACAACCATCACGTCACTCATCTTGTCCAGTAGCAGGCGCAGCTGTAGCCGGCCTGTTGCCTGCACCCCGCGAGCCCTGCCCTGACACACTCCCCTTGGCCATGTTCACCTCTGCAGGGCTCGTCCACAGCCATACAAGCACAGTGCCGGTCTCTCCTCCCTTACCTGACCCCTGTTGGCTAGGGGTGGGCAGGTACCGGTACCAGTACCGGTACTAACGGTGCCAGCTAAACGGTACGGTACCGGTACCAGATTGCTCGGTACCGGTACCAGTTGCTCGGATTTATATATTGGATTTATTGATAATTCTTCATGTCCGATTTTTTTTTTTTGGTTGCTATTAAATATTGTTATTGTTATTAGACTATGATCGAGTACATCCATAATAACTATACATGCTATTTTTTTATCGAAAAAATAAATATTCACTTCATTCAGAGATAGAGAGAGAGATCACCACTTAGTAAGTGGATATCTCGGTGATATGGGTAGTGGGTACTCGATCATAGTCTAATAACAATAACAATATATATTAGCGTTTTCTAAAGACTCGTGGGACTCACTAACTTTTAACCCAAGACTTCGTTTTTTTTACTTGCCACTTTTAAATTCGTATGACTCGTTAACTTTTAGAGAGAGAGAGAGAGAGAGAGAGAGAGAGAGAGAGAGAGAGAGAGAGAGAGAGAGAGAGAGAGATCATATTTATCCAATAAAGCATCAACGAAAAAAGTTTGAATCCCTTGGCGAGAGTTTCTGGCTATAAAGAGAGAGAGAGAGAGAGAGAGAGAGAGAGAGAGAGAGAGAGAGAGAGAGAGAGAGAGAGAGAGAGAGATCACCACTTAGTGAGTGGATATCTCGGTGATATGGGTAGTGGGTTCTCGATCATAGTATAATAACAATAACAATATTTATTAGCAACCTAAAAAAGAAAAAGAATCGGACATGAAAAATTATCCAGTAACTCCAATAAATAAATAAAATAATGGAAACGGGAGCTGTGATGGAAACGGAAAGCAGGACAAAATGGTGGGAACTTGGGGAGACGGTCAGCGGGGCAGTGACTCAGCGTTTACACACAGGGCTCATACCACACGGAGGCGGGAGAGCACCGAGCGTCACTTAGATCCTAACGGCAATGCGCAGTGCCGAGTGATCATTAAGCTTCCCGGAACCCAAGTGATCATGATGCTTCGCGGTACCAGTACCGATATCAGTTATCGATACCAGTACCGGCGAGTGATCATAGCTTCCGGAACCAAGTTATCATGATGCTTCGCGGTACCAGTACCGATCGCAGTGATCGCTACCAGGTACCAGTTCCTGGTATCGATACCTGCTATCGGTACTGGTACCGCGCAGCATCATGATCGATACCAGGTACCGGTACCTGGTATCGATAACTGCTATCGGTACTGGTACCGCGAAACATCATGATCACTTGGGTTCCGGGAAGCTTAATGATCACTCGGTGCTCGCCCGCCTCCATGCAGTATGGGCCCTGTATGTAGACGCTGAGTCACTGCCCGCTGACCGTCTCCCAAGTTCCCACCATTTTGTCCTGCTTTCCGTTTCCATCACAGCTCCCGTTTCCATTATTTGATTTATTTTTTGGAGTTACTGGATAATTCTTCATGTCCGATTCTTTTTCTTTTTTAGGTTGCTAATAAATATTTTTATTGTTATTAGACTATGATCGAGTACATCCATAATAACTATACATGCTATTTTTTTTTCGAAAAATTAAATATTCACTTCATTCAGAGAGAGAGAGAGAGAGAGAGAGAGAGAGAGAGAGAGAGAGAGAGAGAGAAAGATTTACATAGATTTACATAGAAAATTAGACCACACAGACCCCATGGTACAGACTAGGTGGTCTGTCCATAAACCTAAGTGATTTTACATTAATCAAAAGGCTCCTAAACGTTGCATTTCTACTCTAGTTGATATTAAGTTGAAGGAAGAGAGAGGGTTTTCTTTACAGGAAATTTGTTTGGGAATTTCATCAGAAGTCATTAAGAAAAAAAACTCCTTTGGGTACCGGTACCGGTACCGGTACTAACGGTACTTGAGTTTTCGGTACCGGTACTACCGGTACTCAAATTAACGGTACTTGCCCATCCCTACTGTTGGCCCTTCTCTGCGGCTCCGAGGGTTGGCGCTGAACAGGAGGAGGAGGCTGTGATGCTTGTGTAGTGTGAGAGTGACGAGGTGTGTTATGACGTTATAATGAAGGAGGAACAGGAGGACGAGGAGGTAATGAAGAAACCTGGAGGAAGAAAGGAAGGAGAAAGAAGTAGTGAAGTGATTGCTGTGTAGTTTAAAGAGCAGCAAGTATTAATTAAGAAGGAGAGTGGGAGGTACCTGAGGAACATGGAAGAAGAAAGGAAGGAGAAAGAAGTAGTGAAGTGATAGTTGTGTAGTTTGAAGAGCAGCAAGTATTAATTAAGGAGGAGAGTGAGAGGTACCAAAGGAACACAAAAAAACACAGAGGAAGAACAAACAACAGTAGACCTGCTGGTCCTTACGAGGCTGTTTGTGACAAGCTACACTAACTATCTAATCAAAGGTGGAAGATGAAGGACAGCAAAGGCGAAGGCTCCTCCCCACCCCCCCATCCCTCCAGCCAAAGCTGCCAGGAAAGGAAAAAGAACCATGCAGCATGGAAAAACTGCATGATATTTATGTAGGAAAGAGGAAAGAACTACCATTACTGCTACCACTAACCAGGCGATAAAAGCGGACAAAGACACCAGTATTCGAAAGAACTTAACGTTATTACGACAATGAGTAATATCTTAGTTGCTGGTTGGATTCAAAATACTTGTCTAATATATTCTTGAAGGCCGTAACTGTTGTACTATCAACGACATCACAGGGAAGAGAGTTCCAAACATTAACAACTCGATTGAAGAAGTGTTTAGCTTCGTGCGACGAGAATCTTTTACCACTTATCTTCAAATTGTGATTTCTTCTTGTTCTATTTGATCGATCAATTGTAAAGTAATCTTCCGCATTAATATCACTGAATCCTTTAAACATTTTAAACACTTCTATTAGATCGCCTCGCATTCTTCGTTTTGATAGACTGAATAAATTTACTTCTTTAAGCCTTTGTTCATATGATAAATTTCTCAACCTAGGAATCATCTTTGTTACTCTTCGTTGAACCCGTTCCAACTTTTCTATGTCTTTTCTGTAGTAGGGAGACCAAAACTGTACACAGTACTCTAGACGGGGTCGAACCAATGAATTATACAGTTTTAATATTACTTTTTCCGATTTATTATTAAAGACTCGTTCGATGAAGCCAACCAATTTGTTTGCATTTTAACTACCTCTGAACAATGCTGACCGGGCTTTAAATCGCTTGATATAGTGATTCCAAGATCCTTTTCTTTACTTACTGCATAAAGTTTTTTGCCATTCATTACGTACCGAACGCGATTGTTATTTTTTTCCGATGTGCAACACTTTACATTTGTCAACGTTAAATTTTATTTGCCATTGATTGGCCCAACGTGCAAGTCGATCTAGATCTGATTGTAAAGCTTCTTCGTCGAGTTTTGCAGTTACTTTACTAGCAATTTTTGTGTCATCAGCAAATTTTGATACTTTGCAAGTGAGGAGGAGGAGGAGAAGGTGAAATATATGAGGAGTCAGGAGCAGAAATTAAATGTCCCAGCGTATCATGCAAAGAGAGAGAGAGAGAGAGAGAGAGAGAGAGAGAGAGAGAGAGAGAGAGAGAGAGAGAGAGAGAGAGTAGAAGACACGGCAGGTTATATGGGCGTGTCTCTATCGTTGTGTCCCGCCACATTCTGAGGTTATAGTGTGGTGTGCCTTCCCTCCTTCCTTACTACCTTCCTTACTTCCTTCCTTTCTTCCTTTCTTCCTTTCTTCCTTCGTATCTCCCCCCTTTCCTTCCTTTCGTCCTGCCTTCCTTCTCCTAGCTATTTCGAAAGCGCTTTTAAAATTTGCCCAAACTGTTAACTCGCTTAAATTTTTAACAATGACTTCGAACCTTAAGTGTGACGTCTGTCCCGGATGATTTGCAGCTCAGTTCTTCCAGCTGAGTAGAACTTGCCGCCTCTGCGTTCAAAGATTACAACTTCAGGAGGCTGTGACTGAATGGAAAATCAAACATAATGATCTTGAAAAGAAATTCGAAGCCCTTCAGGAATTTCTTTCAAATAATGTGGCAGTGACTCCACCATCGATTGTGGAGAGGCCCTCCACCGAGACTGTGCCCACTCCAGACGAATCTCCTGCTTCACGGGAGGACATGTTACCTGCCTTACAGGTTGACTCCCAGCCTGCCTCACAGGCTAACCCCCAGCCTGCCTCACAAGCTAACCCCCAGCCTGCCTCACAGGCTAACCCCCAGCTTGCCTCACAGGCTAACCCCCAGCCTGCCTCACAGGCTAACCCCCAGCCTGCCTCACAGGCTAACCCCCAGCCTGCCTCACAGGCTAACCCCCAGCCTGCCTCACAGGCTAACCCCCAGCCTGCCTCACATGCTAACCCCCAGCCTGCCTCACAGGCTAACCCCCAGCCTGCCTCACAGGCTAACCCCCAGCCTGCCTCACGGGCTAACCCCCAGTCTGCCTCACAGGCTAACCCCCAGCCTGCCTCACGGGCTAACCCCCAGCCTGCCTCACAGGCTAACCCCAAGCCTGCCTCACAGGCTAACCCCCAGCCTGCCTCACAGAACAACCGCCAGCCTGCCTCACAGGCTGACCCCCAGCCTCCCTCACAGGCTAACCCCCAGCCTGCTTCACAGGCTAACTCCCAGCCTACCTCACAGGACAACTTCCAGCCTGCCCCACTTAACGCTTCTCTTCCTGCTTCACAGGATGTCGGTTTCCAACCTGTAAGGAATGGAGCCAAACCGAGGCAGGCAACCAAGGATTTACTGACCCCCACTACCTTCAATACGTTCCAGGTGCTGGCAGACACCATGGAGGATGAGTTTGAGACTCGCCTAGTTGGGGGCTCCATGGTGCGTGGCCAGCTGGTTGAGTTCTGTGGTCGTTCATCAAACGGCCGCAGAAAACGTTACTGCTATCCAGGTGCCAGACTGGACGACATCACCGCAGCGTGCGATGATGTCACGAGAAATGCCGACCGAAACACCCTCTTTGTCATTCACGAGGGGACAAATGACGTAAAGACAACCCGTTCTGAAGACTGCTTGAGAAATACCGCCGCATGATCAAGCAGTATAAACGTAAAACGGATGCCAGTAACATCATAATATCAGGAATCCTCCCGAGGGTTGGTGCCGAATCTAGCTTTTACAGTAAGGCCCTCAGCACAAACAACAGACTGCAGTCCATTTGCTCACAATAAAACGTCCAGTTCGCTAACTTGTGGAACAGTTTTTAATACGATTCAGACTTGTCTCTTGCTGAGGGCATCCACTTAAACACTGTTGGAGCAGCCCGTTTCGGGAGGCTGCTCTGTGACCAAGTGGCTCTTCGAAAGCCAAAAAACGCGGAGGTGAGAACACCAGCAGCCCCACCGTAAGGGGGCACTCAACCCGCGAAACCCCCGACTCGAATCACATTAAAGCTTGCTATGTAAACGCTCGTAGCTTACGAAACAAATTTGAAGACTTAGAAGTCCTCGCAGCTACAAATCATTATCTCATCATCGGAGTTACAGAATCTTGGATAGACACTTCAAATAGAGATTTAATTGCGGAATATAGATTACCGGGTTATACCATCTTTAGTCATGAAAGAGAGAACAGACAGGGTGGAGGCGTTATCTTTTATATCCACAACTCTCTCCATCCAGTATCCGTCAAAACAGATATTATAACCAATGTAGACACGGTCTTCATTGAAAAAAAAAAAATCTCGTAAAATAGTAATTGGACCTATTTACAAACCGCCAAGGCAAACTCTTGATATCGACCACGCATTAAGTGAATTGTTATTATAAATAAGTAGCAGTTGCGAGGCAGTAATTGTTGGGGACTTTAACTTGCCAGTGAAAAGATGTGGTGAACCGTTGAACTGTCATACAGTGCTCGACCTGTACACAAGTTTACTAGAAAGTGATTTACATCAACACGTTCAAGAACCGACTCGGGAAAATAATATACTTGACCTTATCTTTTCAACGACAGCTGATCTAGTTAACGAAGTAAATGTTGGTCCAATTTTTAGTTCTAGCGATCACCGAACAATCACATTCAGCATCAATATGAAAGAAAGTAAAGTAACCCCTAGTAAAGAAAAGGTGCCTGATTATCAGAGAGCGAATTTCGTAAGACTCCGATCAATTCTCAATAATGCTGACTGGACTGAAATCTCGGCGGAAACAGCTATTGATAAATCTTTGGGGGCTTCACCACAATATTGAACAATACCATAAGCATATGCGTATCCTACCGTAACAGACGTTCAGCTTTAAAGAAGAAACCCAAATGGTGGAATAACGAAATTCAATATAGCCTATCTCTTAAAAAAAACGCTTATACAGTAGATACATATCAACTCAGAGTGAGGCTGACAAACTAGAGTTGGGCAGAATTCGCCGCGAAACCAAAAAATTAATAAAACGAAGCAAGAAAAATCTTGAAGAAAATATAGCGGAAACGAGTAAATCTAATCCTAAAGAATTTTTTAGCTATGTAAATAATAAAAAGTCACTCACTTGTGGTATCGGACCGATTGCTAATGATAATGGTAACCACACGAACGAGGAAAATGAAATCCTAAATAACTTTCTTGCATCCGTATTTACCGACGAAGATTGTTTATCACCTCAACCGCCGGAGGTTAGAAGGACCGAAAATATGTTAAGTGGCGTGCTCATCGTAGAAAGTGACATTTTACGCACAATTGAAAAGATTAAAGTAAGCAAAGCTCCTAGTCCAGACAAAATTACTCCTAGGGTCTTAAAAGAAATCAAACATCAAATATGTAAACCGCTCTCCATCATATTCAATAAATCTTTAACGGAAAAGTTCCGTCGGATTGGAAACTTGCAAATGTCACACCAATTTTCAAAAAGGGGGACAAGTCTCATCCAGGAAACTATTGACCAATTAGCCTGACATCTATTGTTTCTAAGTTAATGGAGACTATCATTCGCAACAATATGGAGAAATTCTTCGAAGAAAATAATATAATAAATAATTCACAACATGGCTTCCGTAGTAAACGTTCGTGTTTAACTAAATTACTTGATTTTTTTCATTATATTTTTGAGGTGTTCGATGAAAGCAGATCAGTAGATATCATATATCTGGATTTTCAAAAGGCATTTGATAAGGTCCCCCACCAACGATTGCTCAGCAAACTATTGGCGCACGGTATCTGAGCGGAAACAGAGAGTAGTTCTAAACGGTGTTACATCTAACTGGCTCGATGTCAGAAGCGGCGTACCTCAAGGATCAGTGCTTGGCCCCATGCTCTTCTTAATTTATGTTAATGATATCGATGATGGGCTCACTTGCAAAGTATCAAAATTTGCTGATGACACAAAAATTGCTAAGAAAGAAACTGCGACACTCGACAAAGAAGCTTTATAATCAGATCTAGATCGACTTGCACGTTGGGCCAATCAATGGCAAATGAAATTTAACGTTGACAAATGTAAAGTGTTGCACATCGGAAAAAATAACAATCGCGTTCGGTACGTAATGAGTGGCAAAAAACTTTATGCAGTAAGTAAAGAAAAGGATCTTGGAATCACTATATCAAGCGATTTAAAGCCCGGTCAGCATTGTTTAGAGGTTGTTAAAACTGAAAACAAATTGGCTGGCTTCATCGGACGAGTCTTTAATAATAAATCGGAAAAAGTAATATTAAAACTGTATAATTCGTTGATTCGACCCCATCTAGAGTACTGTGTACAGTTTTGCTCGCCCTATTACAGAAAAGACAGAGAAAAGTTGGAACGGGTTCAACGAAGAGTAACAAAGATGATTCCTAGGTTGATAAATTTATCATATGAACAAAGGCTTAAAAAAGTAAATTTATTCAGCGTGTCAAAACGAAGAATGCGAGGCGATCTAATAGAAGTGTTTAAAATGTTTAAAGGATTCAGTGATATTAATGCCGAAGATTACAATTGATCGATCAAATAGAACAAGAAGAAATCACAATTTGAAGATAAGTGGTAAAAGATTCTCGTCGCACGAAGCTAAACACTTCTTCTTCAATCGAGTTGTTAATGTTTGGAACTCTATACCCTGTGATGTCGTTGATAGTACAACAGTTACGGCCTTCAAGAATAGATTAGACAAGTATTTTGAATCCAACCAGCAACTAAGATATTACTCATTGTCGTAATAACGTTAAGTTCTTTTGAATACTGGTGTCCTTGTCCGTTTTTATCACCCGGATAGTGGTAGCAGTAATGGTAGTTCTTTCATCTTTTCTACATAATTTCCATGCAGTTTTTCCATGCTGCATGGTTCTTTTTCCTTTCCTGCCAGCTTTGGCTGGAGGGATGGGGGAGTGGGAAGGAGCCTTCCCCTTTGCTGTCCTTCATCTTCCACCTTTGATTAGATAGTTAGTGTAGCTTGTCATAAACAGCCTCGTAAGGACCAGCAGGTCTGTTGTTTGTTCTTCCTTTGTATTCTCTTTGTGTTCCTTCCTTTCTTCCTTCCTTCTTTCGTAGTTCCCTCCTGTCCTTCCTTCCTTCATATCTCCCTCTTCTCCTTCCTTCCCTCCTGCCTTCCTGTCCCCCTGACTTCACATTTCCCTCCTGTCCATCCTTCCTTCATATCTCCCTCTTCTCCTTCCTTCCATCCTGCCTTCCTGTCGCCCTGTCTTCACATTTCCCTCGTGTCCTTCCTTCCTTCATATCTCTCTCTCCTTCCTTTCCTCCTGCCTTCCTGCCCCCGTGACTTTACATTTCCCTCATGCCTTCCTGCCCCCCTGACTTCACATCTCCCTCCCGTCCTTGCTTCCCTCCTTCCTTTCTTTATTCCATCTTCCCTTCTTTCCTCCCATGTTCCTTTCCTATCTCCTTCCTCCCTCCCTCCCTCTCGTCAGGAGGATGCTCACCAAAAACAGACTAACCAGTGACTCGGAAACTATCATGCCTTTTCCCGTTTCTCTTCCTACTCCTCTTCGTCCTCCTCCCTCAGGTATGAAGCTTTGTCACATGTGGGAGAGTATACACAGGAGTGTGTGTGTGTGTGTGTGTGTGTGTGTGCGTGTGTGTATGTGTGTGCGTGTGTGTATGTGTATGTGTGTGTGTGTGGGGGGGGGGGGGGGAGACGTGAATGATGCTGTGTGGAATTGACTTGCATTAACATGACAAAAGAGAGAGAGAGAGAGAGAGAGAGAGAGAGAGAGAGAGAGAGAGAGAGAGAAAATGCTTGTGTAATGTCTATACTCTATAGTTTGTATAATGCTACGATGACCATGCTGATGCGATACGAAGCCTTGGAAAAAAATAAAGAATATATACAAAAAAGAATAGAAGAATGCAAAAAAATTGTCGTATATATTATTTTCAAACAACACTGTAATGAAGTGTTAATGCACCTGTTATCATTATTATTATTATTATCAGCAGTAATTGTTGTACTAGTAGTGGGAGGAGGAGGAGGAGGATTGTTGTTGTTATTGTTATTGTCTTTTGCTATTCATCTTTTTTTTTATCTACTTTATTTTATTTACTTTGTTTAATCTATTATCATTGTTATTGCTGTTGTTATTGGTAGTGTTCTTGTTGTTGTTATTGTTTATCTATTTTGTTTACTCATTACATTTACAGATGAGGGAACGCTGTGCCGGCGCCGGCGCTGCCAATTATCAGGTGAGTCAAGACAACACGCGTCTTACCTGCGGGAACCCTACACCTGGGAACACACACACACACACACACACACACACACACACACACACACACACACACACACACACACACACACACACACGCAGCCTCTTGGGAAATGGTTGGTGCTTGCATATATTTACTAAAAACATTCTCTCTCTCTCTCTCTCTCTCTCTCTCTCTCAATTCCTCTCCCCTTTTTTAACTTTATTTCTTCTTCGTCTCCTCTCTCCTTCGTCTCCTTCCCTCGTTCGTTATTTTTATCTCCCCTCTTCCTTCTTCCTGTCCCCCTCAATCTCTCTTTTCTTCTTATTTCTGTCGTTCCTCCTTTTCTCCCCTTTTTATCTTTATCTTTCTATCCCTCCTCGCCGTCCCTCCTCTTTCTTATATCTTCCTCTCTCCCGTTTCCTTTTTATCACTTCTCCCGCCTCTTTCTATCGGTCTATCTTTTCATCTATCTATCTACCTATCTATCTATCTATCTAATGTCATGTCCTTCCCTCCCTCTTCCCTTGCCTCCCTCCTCTTTCTTATATCTTCCTCTCTCCCGTTTCCTTTTCATCACTTCTCCCGCCTCTTTCTATCTGATATATATTTATCTTTATCTATTTATCTATCTATCTTTTGTCATGTCCTTCCCTCCCTCTTCCCTTCCCTCCCTCCTTCCTTCCTTTCATTACCTCCTTCACCTTTCCTCACCTTGTCCTTCATCTCTGGCAGTTCTTTCTCGCTCCTAATAATTTCCTTTCCTTCCTCCCACACCTTCATCTTCCCTTTTCTTCCCTTCCCTTCCCCTGCCTTCCATCCTTTCCTTCATCTTCTTTCCCCCTCCTCCTCTTCGTGAATGAAACAGAAGAAAATACAGTAAAGGCGATCACGCGGGCGGCGTCAGGTCCCGTTGGTGTGGGTTTGAAGTTCGGGCAATCCCGGGAGGAAGTCGTGAAGTTTTTTTTCCCTGACTATTTTGCTCCTTTATTTACTCCTTTGAGTTTGTTTCTTTTTTATTTCCTCTCTTCATATTTTCTTCATTTAGCTTAAACATTCAAGTGTACAGGAGTTCCCTTTGACTCTTTGTTTGTTAGTTTGTTCGTGTCTTCGTGTTGTTTTATATTGTCGTTATTTTTTTTTCTCGTTTGTATTTTTCCTTTGTAAGTTTTTTTCTTTTTGTATTTCCTTGTTGTTTGTTCCATATTTTTTGTCTTCATTTATTTATATGTTTCACCTTTGTCTCGTGCATATTCATCCGTCCTGTCAGTATACCCTGTTGTTTTGTCTTCATTCATTTACATGCTTCGCCTTTGTCTCGTGCATATTCATCCGTCCTGTCAGTATAGCCTGTTGTTTTGTCTTCATTCATTTACATGTTTCACCTTTGTCTTGTGTATATTCATCCGTCCTGTCAGTATAGCCTGTTTTGTCTCAACTTTCCTTTTGACATTTTTTTCCTTTTTTTTTTGTTAGTATTTTGTCGTATCCAGTTTTTGTAAGTTTTTTTTTTTTTTAATCCTACCTTGTGTTCTTTTTTTTTATTTTCGTAATATGATTTTTTTGGCCCATCTCTATTTTGCTCATTTTATTTCTCCTTTTGTTTCGTTCCACCATTTTTATTCGCTTATTTATTCTGAACCTTCTCCTTGTCATTTTTCCTATTCCTGTATATATTTGTTTTTGTTCTATTTTTAGTAGTTTTTTATCACATTTTCTCTTCTCATGTGGGTAAGGTGAGGGGAAGGAAAGGTGAGAGGAAGGAAAGGTGAGGGGAAGGAAAGGGGTATAATCCCACCTGCAATCAGCGAGTCTCCGCGTTGCTCAGGTGTTAAGTTTTAGGAAAGTTCATCTCGCTATCTTTTCCTCCCTCTCACCTTCCTCTTTCCCTCTCCCTCGCTTATCATTCATTTTCCCCTCTCCCCTTTCACCATTTTCCCACTTGTTCCCCTCCCTCTGCTTCATTCCCAACCCCCTCTTAACGCCTCTCCCTCTCGTTCCCACTCTCTTCCCTCCCTCTTTCTCATTCTTCTCTATTACTCTCCCTTTCCCCCGTTTTTCCTCCCCTTTCTCGCCTTCCTTTATGCTACATTCTTTATTTATCTCTTTTCCTCCTTTTTCCTTCGTTCTCACCCTCTTCTCCCACCACCACCACCACCACCATTAATAATAATAATACTAATAATAATAACAACAACAGTGACAACGGCATCGTTTCAGTCCGGCCTTTCAGCGCACCGTCCGCCTCGCCGCCCTTCGCCTCACCTTTGTCTGTTTCACTTTATTTCCTCGGTCTCGCGCGCCCCTTCATTTGGGCCTTTTAAACCAGCCGTCCCTCGCTCCCTTCCCTGCCCTTCCCTTCCATTCCTTACCCTGCCCGGCCCTGCCCTTCCTTTTCCTACCCTGTATGGGTATGCGGGTGAATTGTTTTCACCTCAGGGAACTAGACGTCCCTGCCCTGCATAGTCTCAGGTCACCCTTGGACAAGGTGTAATACCTGATCTGTCTCCCGTGCCAGGGTCACGGTGAAGCCTCTGGGCAGCAGCAGTGGTGGATTGGACTGCAGGCAGAGGATCTCTTTATGAGACAATGGCTGGAGTTCCAGGGTCCTAGTCAGTTGGACCGTGCCTAATTGTTTAGGCCTGTGGTGTAGAGGAGTGTGGCGACCTCCACACTAAAAAAAGCCTCCCTGGGAACCAGTTGTCGGTGTGAGCTCCCCGTCCCTCCCCTCTATCGACGGTACTCCCATCCCTATTCTGCATAACAGCTGGTTCTTGTTTTCTCCTGAAAGAGATGTTTTCCGTGGGCCATTTGAGGTTGTACCTCCCGGCTTCTAGGTGGAGTTTCTGAGGATTTTTCTTACACTCAAGGAATATTTCAGTCTTTTGGTCTCTCAGGAAGGGCGTCTGATACTCTCTAGAGTTGGTGGAGAACACCTGGTGACAGGTGCCACTGGCGAGGCCTCAAAAGTGTCGCAGAGTTGGGTTAGACGTTTCGGAAAGTGGGAACGAATTGCTGGTTCCTCTTCTCCCTTGCCAGCTCTGCTCTGTGTGACTACGCCGGCCCCGTTCTATGGGACAAAATTTCGAGGACAATAGCTGAAAAGCGCCGGGTTGTGAAAGTCTCTCTCGTGACCGCGGCTCAGGACAAGCGATTGGTCTTTGAGGCGTTTTCAAGACCCTGTGGGAGCAAACTCCCAGTATTGGAGGCATCTAACACAGCAGTATCTAATTTCCACGCACAATTTTTATACAATTCAATTTATGGTCACAATTTAAGTTATTTCGAAAGAGCTTTTAATATTTGCCCAAACTGTTAACTCCCTTAAATTTCTAACAATGCCTTCGAACCTTAAGTGTGACGTCTGTCCCGGACGTTTTGCAGCTCAGTTCTTCCAGCTGAGTAAAACTTGCCGCCTCTGCGTTCAAAGATTACATCTTCAGAAGGCTGTGACTGAATGGAAAGTCAAGCACAATGATCTTGAAAAGAAATTTGTAGCCCTTCAGGAATTTGTTTTAACTAATGTGGCAGTGACTCCACCATCGATGGTGGAGAGGCCCTCCACCGAGACTGTGCCCTCTCCAGACGACCCTCCTGCTTCACGGGAGGACGTGTTACCTGCCTCACAGGTTGACTCCCAGCCTGCCTCACAGGATAACCCCCAGCCTGCCTCACAGGCTAACCCCCAGCCTGCCTCACAGGCTAACCCCCGGCCTGCCTCACAAAACAACCGCCAGCCTGCCTCACAGGCTGACCCCCAGCCTGCCTCACAGGCTGACCCCCAGCCTGCCTCACAGGCTAACCCCCAGCCTGCTTCACAGGCTAACTCCCAGCCTGCCTCACAGGACAACTTCCAACCTGCCCCACTTAACGCTTCTCTTCCTGCTTCACAGGATGTCGGGTTCCAACCTGTAAGGAATGGAGCCAAACCGAAGCAGGCAACCAAGGATTTACTGACCCCCACTACCTTCAATAGGTTCTAGGTGCTGGCAGACACCATGGAGTGGTAAAAGATTCTTGTCGCACGAAGCTAAACACTTCTTTAATCGAGTTGTTAATGTTTGGAACTCTCTACCTTGTGATGTCATTGATAGTACAACAGTTACGGCCTTCAAGAATAGATTAGACAAGTGTTTTGAATCCAACCAGCAACTAAGATATTACTCATTGTCGTAATAACGTTAAGTTCTTTCGAATACTGGTGTCCTTGTCCGCTTTTATCGCCCGGTTAGTGGTAGCAGTAATGGTAGTTCTTTCCTCTTTCCTACATAATTTCCATGCTGTTTTTCCATGCTGCATGGTTCTTTTTCCTTTCCTGCCAGCTTTGGCTGGAGGGATGGGGGGTGGGGAGGAGCCTTCGCCTTTGCTGTCCTTCATCTTCCACCTTTGATTAGATAGTTAGTGTAGCTTGTCACAAACAACCTCGTAAGGACCATTGTTTGTTCTTCATTTGTGTTGCTTTGTGTCCTTCCCTCTCCTTCCCTGTCCTTCCCTTCCCTTCCCTTCCCTCCTCAGTCTCGCCTGACCTCCTCAAAGGGACGGACGTTGACCTCGCTGCCCTACCGGCATCAAACCTTAACCTTGCTTTTCGCCTCGTCTGGTGAAACGACACTTGTTATTTGGTGTGTAAATCGACTCCGTGTGTGTAAATCGACTCCGTGTGTGTAAATCGACTCCGTGTGTTACATTTTAACGTCACAACTTTTGAAATCCGTTCATCCACGTTTTTGATTAACCGTTACTTAAATAGGCCCGTACGCCTTCTCAGAAATCGAACGACTAACTGTGCTTGTTTACTTGTCTTATTTAGCACCACTCAACCTAATTAATTAACGTCTAACTCAGTGCTGTGACGCGTCTAACTAGTGTTTGAAGTGTTGCGAGGATTACCTTACAGTGAGAGGACTTCCCTGCTGAGCTGAGCGGTTAAGTTATATATCGACTTTTTTGTGTTTCCTGTCTTTCCTCAGTAGGATTACAACTACACGACCTAACACAGCACCCAGTGAAAGACAGTGAGCTTCTTGTGTCTAACTAACGTAGAAAATCTGTCACTAACGTAGAAGTACAAAGCTTGACCCGTATACCAGCACACCTGTTTTGAAAAGGAGGAAAATTTTAATCCCCAGAGAATTTTAATCCCAGAGGAAAACACGTGTGGCCTCATAGACGCCACACCTGAAACTCTCCCGCGTGACTCGACCGATTTAAAGCCGCCTCCCTCCAGGTGTTGATACAAAATTCATCTTAACTGTAAAGCTCACCGATATATCGTCTTGCAACAGTAAATAAAAAAAAGAAGTAATCATGCCGTCCAACTATTTCAATTGCTGTAATTGTTCAAAGAAATATGCTGCAATTCACTACCAAACCAGCGACTCGATGTGTAGGTACTGTGTCTTAGACTTACGTATTCAGGCACTACAAACAACCAACGAGGATCTACAACGCTCCAATTTTTTACTTTGGGACATCGTGACGTCACACCCTCAACTCCCTTCTTCTTCTTCTTCTTCTTCTTCATCTTCTTCATCTTCTTCTTCTTCTTCTTCGTCTTCTTCGTCTTCTTCTTCTCCCTCTTCACCCTCCACCACCAGCACCGCCATCACCCCCGCCCCCTCCCCCACCCATCCCACCATCACCACCACCTACTCTTCCTCCTCCCCTTCCTCTTCCTCACTCTTCTCTTCCACCCCTTCCTCCTCCTCCAACTCTGCCCCCTCCTCCACATCATCAACATCCTCCTCCTCTACTCCCCCCCAGCCAACCCCTTCTTCCTCTTCCTCCTCCTCCGCCTCTGCCGCCTCCTCATACATTTCTTCTCCCCCCTCCTCCACATCCTCAACATCCTCCTCCTCTACTCCTCCCCAGTCAACCCCTACCGTCCCTTCCTCCTCCTCCGCCTCTGCCCCCTCCTCCACATCCTCAACATCCTCCTCCTCTACTCCTCCCCAGTCAACCCCTTCCTCCCCTTCCTCCTCCTACCCATCATCCCCCTACTCCACATCCTCAACATCCTCCTCCTCTGCTCCCCTGCAGTCAACCCCTTCCGCCTCTTCCTCATCTTCCCTTGGCTCCCCCTTGTCCCTCTCCTCCACCAGCCCTCCTAACGCCTCCACGTCCAGTCGCCACCACTCTCCCACTCCTCACTACTCATCCATTAGACGCCACAAGACCATTCTTCCTGCTGTGGTCTGCGTAGATCAGACACAGTTTCGGGGCACAGACAAGCTGAAAACATATGTTAGACTTGTAGGGGACTCGCTGGTTAGAGGTCAATTAACGGAATTCTGCGGCAGGAATACAGAGACGCGGAGGCGTTATTGTATTCCGGGAGCCAAACTGGACGACATTACTTCAGCTGTCGATGCTGTCACGGAACTCGCGAAGGAAGACACAGTTTATTTGATTCACGCGGGGACAAATGACGTTCAGTCTACTCAAACTCAGGCCCTACTATCAAAATACCGTCAGGTCATTCGGCGTTACAAGACCAAGTCCCCTCACGTCATTGTCTCTGGAATTCTACCCAGAATCAGCGCTTACGCCGGCTTCAACAGCAAAGCGAGCAACATCAATACTAGTCTGAAGGAAATTTGTGACGACGAAGGCGTGGCGTTTACAAACGCCTGGCACCACTTCCTTGAGCGCCCAGACTTGTTTTGGCACGATGGACTACATCTGAATGAGGTTGGATCGGCGCGTTTCGGGAGGCTTCTGGACGAGGCAGTGAAAAGCTTTTCGAAAAGCCTTTCAAAAAACGGCGGGCGAGGACGGGGCAAAGGCAGCCCTTGATCAACCAACCTGTAGCGTCAGTGCGACTCACAAGAAACTGTGTAACTAACCACGCATCCGACAAGCGAACTGGTACAACTCGTCACGGCCACATTTCTATCATGTACACAAATGCACGTAGTTTAATACCCAAAAAGGACGAAATTAGGGCGTATATTGCAACAGAGAAACCAGATGTGGTAGCCATCACAGAGACTTGGGCCAACTCTACCCATCTAGAATCCGAAATGTCATTCCCTGGGTACGAAAGCTTCCACAAAAGTCGAAAGCACAAGAAAGGAGGAGGAGTAGTTTCACGTAAAAGTACACTCCCTGCCATAAAATAGACAAACAGGACGCAGAGAAATACGATTCTGTCTATGTGGAAATAACCGCAAATAACAAGAAACTAACACTTGCAACCGTATACAGGCCTCCGAAACAACAGGCAGCCGATGACACTGCCCTCTACGAAGAGATTCACTCTCTAACACAAAGCAAGGAAGCAATTATAATTGGGGACTTTAATTGCCCTAACATTGACTGGGGACTGATGACTGGAGATCAAGAGGGTAACAGGCTTTTAGAAACGGTGGAGGATTCGTTCCTCACTCAAGTTGTAACTCAACCAACAAGAGAAAACAATCTGCTGGATCTGGTATTAGTAAGCGACCCCGACCTCATTCGCGACTGTACAGTTGGTGAGAAACTTAATGGGTGCGATCACCACTTAATCCGTTTTAATATCAACATATGTCACAAACTCGTAGATAATCCATCAGTGATACCAGATTACAAAAAAGGAAATTTCAACTTAGCCCGTGCACTGCTTCCCCCTACGACCTGGGACCAACTTGGCATCACCGACAATACAATCGACAACGCGTGGAACGTCTTCAAAGATAAGCTGTTGCAAGTAGAGAAGGCTACAGTGCCTACGAAATCCAGGCGAGTAAATGGGGCCGTAGATCCACCGTGGATGACCAGATAAATAAAAAGGGCAGTAAACCTAAAAAAAAGGAATTATAATTTGATGAAAGAGAATGCTACGGCCGAAGCCAGCACACAGTACCACAACAGCCTCAGAGCTTGTCGCAGCCTTTTTCGGAGTAGCAAACGCAACTATGAAAAGCAAATAGCGCGCGAAATCAAAACTAACTCCAAGAAATTCTTCACGTACATAAGATCGGAAAAGAAAGTAAAATCCAATATTGGTCCCCTGACAGACGAGACTGGATCTGTAACTCAGGACAGTAAACAGATGGCCAGAATCCTCAACAGTAACTTCGCATCCGTATTCACAGTCGAGGACATCGAAACCATTCCCGAGAGCCCTGCCCCGCCGAGTGAACTGCAAACCAATTCAAGAACTAGAAATAACGGTTTACCCATTCAGTCGAGTCGATGTAACACAGACATTGGAAGGAGTTTCTTTTCAAACCGAGTCATCCGCCACTGGAACAATCTTCCCTCAGAAGTAGTAAATGCGAATACCATCAACTCCTTCAAATATAGAATCGACCGTCATTTCGCTGCGTCAGGAGTAAACTGAATAACGAGGGGCTTCCATCTGCTCCTCAATATCAAGGTGCTTTCATCTGCTCACCAAGCCCCAAGTGGCGGTCGAGCAGATTAAATCACCCAAGCGGGCGACCTCGTAATGAGCCAATAGGCTTTCTGTTGCCTGCATTTCTATGTTTCCATGTTTCCATGTTTCCCTGTCCTGCCCTTCCCTTCCCTTCCCTGCCCTGCCCTTCCTTTTCCTACCCTGTCCTTCCCTCTCCTTCCCTGTCCTTCCCTTCCCTTCCCTGCCCTGCCCTTCCATTTCATTCCATTCCTTGCCCTGCCCTGCCCTGCCCTTCCTTTTCCTACCCTGTCCTTCCCTTCCCTTCCCTGCCCTGCCCTTCCCTTCCCTGTCCTTCGCTTCCCTTCCCTTCCCTTCCCTGCCCTTCCCTTCCTTGCCCTGCCCTGCCCTGCCCTTCCTTTTTCTACCCTGTCCTTCCCTCTCCTTCCCTGTCCTTCCCTTCCCTTCCCTTCCCTGCCCTGCCCTTCCCTTCCATTCCTTGCCGTACCCTGCCCTGCCTTTCCTTTTCCTACCCTGTCCTTCTCTGTCCTTCCGGCAAATGAAATTTAACGTTGAGAAATGTAAAGTGTTGCACATCGGAAAAAATAACAATAGCGTTCGGTACGTAATGAATGGCCAACAACTTTCTGCAGTAAGTAAAGAAAAGGATCTTGGAATCACTATATCAAGCGATTTAAAGCCCGGTCAGCATTGTTCAGAGGTAGTTAAAACTGCAAACAAATTGGTTGGCTTCATCGGACGAGTCTTTAATAATAAATCGGAAAAAGTAATATTAAAACTGTATAATTCGTTGGTTCGACCACGTCTAGAGTACTGTGTACAGTTTTGGTCTCCCTACTACAGAAAAGACATAGAAAAGTTGGAACGGGTCCAACGAAGAGTAGCAAAGATGATTCCTAGGTTGAGAAATTTGTCATATGAACAAAGGCTTAAAGAAGTAAATTTATTCAGCCTATCAAAACGAAGAATGCGAGGCGATCTAACAGAAGTGTTTAAAATGTTCAAAGGATTCAGTGATATTAATGCGGAAGATTACTTTACAATTGATCGATCAAATAGAACAAGAAGAAATCACAATTTGAAGATAAGTGGTAAAAGATTCTCGTCGCACGAAGCTAAACACTTCTTCTTCAATCGAGTTGTTAATGTTTGGAACTCTCTACCTTGTGATGTCGTTGATAGTACAACAGTTACGGCCTTCAAGAATATATTAGACAAGTGTTTTGAATCCAACCAGCAACTTAGATATTACTCATTGTCGTAATAACGTTAAGTTCTTTCGAATACTGGTGTCCTTGTCCGCTTTTATCGCCCGGTTAGTGGTAGCAGTAATGGTAGTTCTTTCCTCTTTCCTACATAAATTCCATGCAGTTTTTCCATGCTGCATGGTTCTTTTTCCTTTCCTGCCAGCTTTGGCTGGAGGGATGAGGGGGTGGGGAGGAGCCTTCGCCTTTGCTGTCCTTCATCTTCCACCTTTGATTAGATAGTTAGTGTAGCTTGTCACAAACAACCTCGTAAGGACCAGCAGGTCTGCTGTTGTTTGTTCTTCCTTTGTGTTCTCTTTGTGTTCCTTCCCTTCCCTTCCCTGCCCTGCCCTTCCCTTCCATTCCTTGCCCCGCCCGGCCCTGCCCTTCCTTTTCCTACCCTGTCCTTCCCTCTCTTTCCCTGTCCTTCCCTTCCCTGCCCTGCCCTTCCCTTCCCTAACCTTCCCTTCCCTAACCTTCCCTTTCCTTCCATTCCTTGCCCTGCCCTGCCCTGCCCTTCCTTTTCCTACCCTGTCCTTCCCTCTCCTTCCCTCTCCTTCCCTTCCCTTCCCTTCCCTGCCCAGCCCTTCCCTTCCTTGCCCTTCCCTTCCCTGCCCTTCCTTTTCCTACCCTCTCCTTCCCTTCCCTTCCCTGCCCTGCCCTGCCCTTCCTTTTCCTACCCTGTCCTTCCCTCTCCTTCCCTGTCCTTCCCTTTCCTTCCCTGCCCTGCCCTTCCCTTCCTTGCCCTGCCCTGCCCTGCCCTTCCTTTTCCTACCCTGTCCTTCCCTGTCCTTCCCTTCCCTTCCCTTCCCTTCCTTTCCTTGCCCTGCCCTGCCCTGCCCTTCCTTTTCCTACCCTGTCCTTCCCTCTCCTTCCCTTCCCTTCCCTTTCCTTTGCACGCACACGAGTGTGTGCATGTCTCTGCCCTTGTGCAAGTTAGTCAGTTAGTCAGTGTGTGTGTGTGTGTGTGTGTTTGTTGTGTTGTGTTGTGTTGTGTTGTGTTGTGTTGTGTTGTGTTGTGTTGTGTGTGTGTGTGTGTGTGTGTGTGTGTGTGTGTGTGTGTGGATCTCAACGTGTCCTACGAGACACCTAAGGATATCGCACTTGTATTTTGTTTGTCGCCATTAGGCGTAATAAATTTATCAAATCTCTCTCTCTCTCTCTTTCATGGCGCAGTCAAGTGTTTATACTGGCACCAAATATTCTTGGGTCATGCTGCCCCCCGGAGCTCATTCTTAAGGTCAGCATGTGAGTAGTCTTAGGCCACTCGGCGGTGGCTGAAAAACCATAAGTGGCAGCGGCAGATTCGAACCCGCATCATCCAGAACACGGACTGACACGCTAACCACTCAGCCACCGCCTCCCCTATCATCATCATCATCATGTTTCTTGCAGGAGGGTGACAGTGAGCAGACCGTCCTGAGGCTCGTCCACCTGCAGGCAACCTTCTACATCCTGTGCCTCGGCTACGCGGCGGCGGCGGCGACGGCGGCGTGCTCCTTCCTCGTGGAGCAAGTGCCGATCCGCTAGTGCCTGCTGACCACCAACACTCATATAGGAGAGAGAGAGAGAGAGAGAGAGAGAGAGAGAGAGAGAGAGAGAGAGAGAGAGTTTATTTAAAATCGAGTCAGAAAAATATATTTGATAATTTAAAATCTTATCCATTCTGGCTGGCGACGCAAGCATGCAGTTACTCCTCCTCCTCCCTCGTTTGGTGGGTAATTACACACCAAACTAATTATAATTAAGAACAAAAGTGTTATTATTACTGTGTCTATTTCTTGTGTTTGTCTGCAACAGTTTTAGAATATATTGAGGAATAGAGGCGCCCTCGTACCCTGAACAGTTACCAGCCGAGCGAGTAAAATATTCCTGAAGCCGAGGGAACACACGGCCTGGACAGCGGGGCCGGGGAAGCATGGTCCAGTAACACACTCAGTTAAATTTACGAAATATTTTATGAAAACAAAATGCAAAGTTTAATAATGGCACCAAATTTATCATTACCCAACAGCTAGACTGATGAGTCAATTGTAAACATTCAAAACTCTCAGTAAGTTACGTAAGTCAGACTGCAACTTTATATCAAGCAAACTTACCAACTTTTTTTACATGCTGCCAATAGCGCCTGTAAGCTTTCTTGAGGGGCCTCTTGGTCGACCCCAGCCTGTTAGCGGCGCAGGAGAATTTTATTTATAGTGGCTGCCGTGATGTATGATTCTTGCTTGGCCCATGCTGCCCCCCCGGTGCTCCTCTTGGACGAAGTCGCTGAAGTTAGGGTTGATTGAAGGCCTGGGCAACACGTGGGTAATCTTCCGCCACTCGGCGATGGCTTGAAATATCAGCGCGTTTAGGTGGGACTCGATCCTCGGTCCACGGGCTCACCACGTACTAGGGTAGGAATACTTAGTGACTCCTTAAAGTAAACGTTTTCACGGTACTTTTTTATTGATTTCCACACGCTTGTCGTTCCTCGTTTGCCCCGCCTTCCCGAGAGCCAATGAGGGGCCTCCGTCAATGCTTCACCTTCCGGCTTCCAGCCAATCACATGGTAGTACGCCGTGACGTCAGAACCGAGCCTCCGGTGAGCTTCATCTGCTGCTGTTTATATGGCCGAGGGTGTGCCGTGGGTGTGGGTGTTGGTCGTACGAAGGGTTTTCTGCGCACAAGGAGGCCGATTCAGGGACGGGAGGTGAGCAACAGGACGTTCTAGGTGACGAGTTGATGGCCGGCGGCTGTTTTGTGTGTTACGGCAAGGACGAGAGGTGAGCAATATAACATTCGTGGTGACGTGAGCTGGTGGAGAGTGACTGTTGATACGTTATAAGGAAGGGACGTTCGAAGGGATATATTATGCGCACGAGGAGGCCGCTACGGTGACGAGAGATGAGGAGCATGCTCTTAGTGGTGCGTTGGTGGCAGGTGGTGGCTTTGTGTTATGAGGCAAGGACGAGAGGTGAGCAGTAGTGTTTTGTGAGGCAGGGAAGAGATGCGCAACATGTTCTTAATAACAAGTTGCTGTCGATTGGCTGTTGGTTTGTTATGAGGCAAGGACGATAGGTAGGCAACAAGCTCTTACGCCCGTATTTTTAAGCGTATCAGCACCTCAGTTCGCCTGGATCTGGATCTGGATAATAATGCGCAGGGCACCCGTACAGGTGCATAACATGCATATTTGTTGGCTGTTGGGGGGACGGGGAAGCCGAGTGTGCAGGGGAAGGAATTGAATCAAGTGTAGTTGTTAGTGTTAGTGTGTTGTGGTGACAAGTGAGTGTGAATTTGTTTTTTGAATGAGTCTATTGTACCGCAGTCTAAAATCTGTTGAGGGAGGCTGTTCCAGTCACGTATGGTGCGTGGAAAGTGTGAGTGCTTGTATGCGTCAATGTTAGTGTGATATGTTTGGTATTTATGGATGTGTATGTTACGAGTACGTTGACTGTTTGCGTTGTGTAGGTATGTTTGTGGGTCAATGTCAATGTGAGTGTTTGTGATCTTGTACATAAGTGTAAGTCTGTGTGCTTGTCTGCGTATGTGAAGAGGGTCCATGTTTATCTGTTGTTTGATCCGTGTTGTGATGCCAGGCGTTCGAGTGTAATTGTTTGTAATGAACCTAACCGCCTTGGTGTTGATTTGCTCTAACCTATCTATGTTTCTGTGTGTATGAGGATCCCACACCGTGGAGCAGTATTCCAGCGTTGGTCTCACAAGTGTGTCATAAGCTATGTGTTTAATGTCAGGTGTGCAGTTATGTAAATTCCTCCTCAGGAACCCCAGCGTTCTGTTGTCTGTGGCACTGATATGGTCTATGTGGGTGTTGATTTTGTTTGAAAAGCCTCTTCTAGAAGTTGCTGGGATGTTCGTTGGCTGTTTTGTAATGCTGCTGATAGTTTTACCCGACTTCATCTTGAACGGGAAAAATCACCCTGAAAACCTCGTTAATCTTCTCCGTGGCCTTGGGAATGGTCGTAATGGGACCCCGATACCTTAGTTTTACCCGACTTCTTCACCTTAAACGGGAAAAATCACCCTGAAAACCTCGTTAATCTTCTCCGTGGCCTTGGGAACGGTCGTAATGGGAGCCCGGTTAGCATGTTCTTATTGTTCAGCGTCTCGGCACCGCAGTTCGCCTGTTTGAATAGCCTCTCGTAGAAGTCGCTGGTATATTCATGGACTGTTTTGTGATGCTGGTGATAGTTTTACACGACTTCTGCACCTTGAACCTTGAACGGGAAAAATCACCCCTTAAAACTTGGTTAATCTAATCCGTGGCAGGGGGCTTCGTGGTCCAGTGGTTAGCACACTCGGCTCACAACCGAGAGAGCCCAGGTTCGATTCCCGGGCGGAGTGGAAAAATTAGGACGGCTTTTCCGATACCCTACGCCCCTCTCCACCCAGCAGTGAATGGGTACCAGGTGTTAATTGGGGGTTGTGTCCCGTCTCCTGGGGTCTGTTCCCTTCTCCTATAATCCCTTCCTCTTCTGTCTCTCGCCGGCATATGACCACAGATGTTGCACCGACTAAACGAAACTTTCCAACTTTCTCCGTGGCCTTGGGAATGGTCGTAATGGGAGCCCGATACTTTTAATAATATATGGACTTCAGTGACGAGTTGATGGTGGATGGCTGTCGGGTGTGTTATGCCGGCAAATTGATGCTTTCAGACATTGATTATTGATTGATTGTGATTATTATTTTTTTTTTGTTTGTTTTCGATATTTCTTTCCTCTGTTGCCGTTGTCTATTTTCGATGTGTTTGTTTTCATTTGACACGGCAATAAAAATAAAGATTAAGGAAGTAAGTAGAAGGGAAAAGGAAAGTAGGAAAAGAAAAAAAGAAAAAAAGACCCTGACTCTAACGTCAGATACGCGTAATTGTTTTTTTTCTGATTCTCATTCTCATTCTCTCTCTCTCTCTCTCAGGAGGCACCAACGAGGGCTAACACCCACGTATTTTTGGGGTTTACCTTTGGTCGAGAGAGAGAGAGAGAGAGAGAGAGAGAGAGAGAGAGAGAGAGAGAGAGAGAGAGAGAGAGAGAGAGAGAGAGGAGGGGGGGGGGTCAGGCGAAAAATTAGGAGGGGGGGGGTAATGTTGGACCGTGGAACAAGCTTTATGTTGGAAGACTGCGACTCGATGCTTTGTGGGTAAAACATATCGTGGGGAGACAAGGAGGAGGAGAATGAGGAGGATGTTTGAGAGAAAGAAAGAGGAGGACCAGATTACCCTCATTGTCCGTCTCCGCCTATACGGGCATTTGGCACGCCCCCATTCATTGACTGAATATCCTTATGATATCCAAATCTCTCATGCAAGAGTCAACCAGCATCTTCATTATTTCATCCCTTTCATTTGTTAACTCTAGAACAGCCTGTCCTAATGTTTCCTCCTGCCTAAGACTTGAACGCTTTCAAAAGGGGATTATCAAAACACCTTTCCGATTTTAACATTTCCGATTACTATTTAAACTTTTCACAGGAGCAGCGCCAACGCTATAGTTTTTTTTTAATCCATTTTAGCTTTGAGCTGCCTCTATTCAATCAATGGGGGCATACGCCGGGGGCCGCGTAGCCTCGCCCACCTTACGATGCCATGTGCGGGGGGCACTCCGGGCAAGTATCCATGCAGGCCCGCTTCCCATCCTAAGTACCTCCCGGCAGGATCTGTCGACTTGCTCAATCCACGAACTCAGAGGGCGTCCCCTTCGCCTCCTCCACTCAGTATTTTCCCTTAAGCCCCGTTCACACTGTGCGACTCTGGGCCAAGACAACCCACGACTCTAGGGTACACGAGGTTTTGGATGTTGATGTGAAAGGGTCGGGCATGTCTTGAAAGAGGTCTTGAGACTGTTGCTGCATGCTGCGTAAACGTCGTGACGGGAGTCTGGAGTCGTGAGGGTTAGCGCAAAAAAGTATTCCATGCTAAACTTTCACGACAAGAGTTGGCAAGAGTCTGAACCAACCGTCACTTCCGGTTGAGGTCTGAGGGAGGTCGGGGGCAGTCGTCAAGACAGTCGTCAACAGTCTTGGCTCGTTTTTAGACAGTCGTGACGACTGTCGGGGCCATTTTTAATTTTTTTACGGTTTCCTGTCGGCACAGTCGTCTGTGCCGACTACTTCAGAATGATGAGGGACTGTCGTGACGACAATCTTCGCCTGATGAAGAAGGTTCGTGACGACTGGCGGCTCAGAAATATTGGCTAACACTGCCGCCATCAAGAAATTTTTATTTTTATTTTACAATCACAAGTACAACAGCAACTTCTGGGCATGGTTACGTTTCACTGGCACAAACTTGGGAGCCGCACAGCACTCACGCACCGCGCTGCCTCTCTCTTGTATTGAATGACACAACTAGGGTTGCCACCAACAGAAAAATGTGGAATGTAACATCTCACCCTCCAATACGGAATAGATCCATATTTGAAGGAACGGGTGGCAACCCTAAAATTTCTCGAGCATGCAATGAGTGACAGCCGCAGCACGCTGCTGATGGAGGCAAGAGGGAGGGGGAGGACGTTACGTCGCGTATTTTACATGTATTTTAGGACGAACCTTTGACAGATTTTACGGGCTGGTTTTGTGATTAACCGAAAAATGCGCTCACTACAATTTTAAGATACTGAATTTTATCTGCTTTACCACTCAGATAACAAAATACCGTACGGAACAAACGTCGTTCCGTATTGGTTCAAAACGGAACGATACATTTCAGTCACGAATACAGAGCGACTCCGTGTTTTAAGGAACGCCAAGACAGTCGCAAAGACAGTCGCGAAGACCGTCATGAAGATCGTCGGCCAACTCCTTGGCAACTGTCGGCCAGCTTGTCGGCCAACCAGTTGACAATCTGGAAGACTGTCGTCAAGACTTTCTGCGACTGTCGGCCAATCAGTCGGCAGATTCGTGGTTGTTGTAGACATGGCACCATTTCAAGAATTGACCGTTAAGACTCGTCTTGAGATAAGTGGGCAGCAGGTCGCAGACATGCTGCCAACTAGTTGCCGAATGTCCCAAACAGTCGGCAACCATGGTAGCCGACACCAAGACGCCAAAAATTATTTGAGTGGGAGCTGACTTGTCAAATGCAGAAGTCGCTGGGTTGTCGTGGCCAAGGGTCGGCACAGTGTGAATGGGGTTTACAGAGACAACCTGATGAGCAATGTCGGTTTATGGGTAGCGTGCCACGTGCCCGTAAAGCCGGAGTTGGCGTTGACGAACTATGCAAGTAATAGGCCTCGAATCAGTCTCCCGGAGTATTCGCCGATTTGACACAAAGTCATTCCAGGGATATCCCATGATTCTGCGTAGGCATTTATTACCAAAGGCATCATTTTGCTTCCCAAGTCCCCATTTAGTGTCCGTGTCTCACAGCCATAGAGTAGGACAGGGAAGCACCAGGGACTTAAAAATCCGGATGTTTGTCCGTCTGCACAGGTATTGACAACGCCATATACTCGTGAGCGAGTCCATAACAAGCCAATCCGCCGTAAGACTTCCTGGCGAGAATTACCGTTGTTCTGCAACAATTGCAACAACTACTTTGGTAATACACTGCTCAGTGTACCAGGCAAGATGCTTGCCCACATACTGCTGATGCAGATTTACAGTAATCTCCTTAATCTGCAGAGACATGGTGTCACGCCTGGTAAGTCGACAACTGACGGTATCCTAGTGCTTCGTGTACTGGTGGAGCGCCGACGTGAGTTTCAACAGGCAGCCTATGTCGATCTCAAGAAGGCGTTTGACTAAGTTCATCGCGAGGCACTTTAGCATATTCTGCGACTCTGTGGGATTCCTGCGAGGACTATCGGTTTGCTGACTGGCCTGTATTCTGGGACAAAGTGTTGTCCAGCTTTTTTCCGGTGAACCCGGGAGAGAAGCAGGGCTGCGTCCCTGCTCCATTGCTTTTCAACACTTGTATGGACTGGAAACTACGCACAGTTGTGGACCAGAGTCATTGGGGAGCATCTATTGGCAGTACCAGGGTCACTGACCTTGTTTTTGCCGATGATGCAGTAATTCTGGCTGAGTCGCTGAAGGTTTTGGTGATGGCTCTATAGGCACTGCACAAGGAGGCGAAGCCCTTGGAACTTCGGGTCTCCGGACCAAGGTACAGTTGTTTGGAGGCTTGCTGAATGAAATAGTACAGTCTGTTCATGGGTGTGGCGAGGACGTTGAGATCTCGAAAAATGTCACATACCTTGGTAGCGTAGTTTATAACAACGGTGAGTCTCGCCAGGAAGTTTTTCGGCAGATTGGCCTGGTCCACGGTGTTATGGGCTCGCTGAGCACGAGTATATGGTGTTGTCGATATCTGTGCAGAAGGACAAAGATCCAGATCCAGATCTTAAAGTCCCTTGTGCTCCCTGTCTTACTCTATGGCTGTGAGACATGGACACGGAATAGTAATTTGGAGAGATGAAGGGATGCCTTTGAAAATAGACTGCCTGGGGCCCTTAGGCAAAATCATGATGTATCACGGGAATGACTGTGATAAACCGGCGATTACTCCATGAGACTGAATGGAGGCATATTACCTATGCCGACCCTGAGTAAGAGTTGGGACGTGTTAATTTGAACAGTGATGAGAATAGAACTTCTCAGTTTCTGGGATTAACTTCAGGCAATTAAACACATCATCATTTCTTAAAAATGCCGCCTCACGTAACCGTTTATGTTCACCGTCAGTTGAGGTCAGCTTTGTACATTTTTTCTTTTGACACACGATGCATCTCTCCTTCTGGCGCGGACTGCTTTCGCTGACGTTCAGATGAACCGCTGGAATTGAAGCTTCTTTGGATTCCATTATGTGAACATCTACAAAGAAAAGGCGTTACGTTAGCCATCATCTGAGCTAGAAATGTCATAAAGTACATACATATTAGGCCGGAAATGCAATCTCACAACATCGGGCAGACTCCCTAAAAATCTAAATTTGAGATTTCAATTTGAACATTCAATTTTGTGTGTTTCCATAGTAACCTTAAAATATTTATTTTACCCACAAATGTCTGATTACATCAAAATAGTTATTTTAAAGATGAGTATTTTGGAGTTATTTCGTTCAGTTGTGATTGATTGATTGATTGATAGTTTATTGTTGCAAGTAAACAACAAAGGAGAATATTATGACAATTTCACATTTTTTTCAAAATGGCCGCCAGAATGAAAATGTCCAAGGAGTGAAATGTCAATTTCATTATTAGCTACTGTAGAACCTATTTCTGCAGTAAAACTGCGTGCACAACCATTTTTTTACGGATATGTAGCCTGGATCCTGGACTACCAGGTTGTGTCTGACCATCCCGAGTGGAGGAGACCAAGGGGACGCCCACAGAGTTCGTGCCTTGAGCAGGTCGACGGATCCTGCCATGAGGTAGCCTGCTTGGAATGGAAGGGCCGGCATGGAGACTTGTCCGGAGGGACCCCGGGGGTGGCGTCGGGCGAGGCGATTGATTGATTAGAGTTGCCTCATTTACTGTAAAACACACACACACACACACACACACACACACACACACACACACACACACGTCGTGTTGTATTGATATTTTTACAACAATAGATAAACACACACACACACACACACACACACACACACACACACACACACACACACACACACACACACACACACACCGCAACGGTAGCTCACTGGTTAAAGCTCTGTGCTGCCAGGCTTCGCTGCCGGCATGCGAAGGGGCGAGGAGCGGTTACTGCCCCCCCATGAGCTAGGAGGACCAAGGGAGTGTGGTGTGTGAACTATAAGCAGTACCCAGTGATTGCTATAATCAGCTTGCCCGGGTCGGGAAGCAACTTAATATATATAATTGTTGGCGACGACGAGCCCATATCGTGATCAGGCCGTGGTGAAACACACACACACACACACACACACACACACACACACACACACACACACACACACACACCTAGGCCTCGTTGGAGTGGTGAGTGTTTAACTAAAAGTTTTGCCGAAATAATGTGTGTTTGTTTCAGGTTATATTTTTCAGAGGGCGTCTCAAAGGAGCTCTTCATGACTTTTATTTTTTTTTATAAAAAAAAATTAGCTACTAGAGGTAAAGTAATAAATTTGTTATAGATTATTGGTTTGAATTGATTGGGTTAATTTGCAGACATCATTTGTATTTTACATTGATATTTTTGTGAAGGGAAAAAATGTATCGTTGCCTATTATTATTACCCTAGACAGGTTCTCTGAGGGTCACGTGGTGTCAGGTACGTGAGTTGCACTTTTCGCGTTCAGTTTCTTGTGATAACTTACTAACACCGTGGGCTTGTCTCGCGCCAGGCTGTGTTCAAACGTGATAGATAATTAATATTAAAAACACTGCGTCCCTCTGCCGATGTGGATTGCTTACATGGGTGTGGAGTCGGAGTCGTAACCTTAAAATTTTCTGGAGTCGGAGTCGAAAATTTTTATATCCGACTCCACACTCGTGATTGCTTAGCAGGCCGGGTAGACAGGGTAAGGCAGCATTCCTGACTGTCTTTCTAAAGTAACAGGATCTCCCTCTCCTTTTAAAAATTCCCTTCCCTCTATTCTCCCAGACGCCTCTCCATCGAAAAATGTACCTACCTCTCTCTCTCTCTCTCTCTCTCAACTCAAACTGCTATTACAGGAGCAGTACGAAGTGGATTTATTATTTTGTTTACCCATGAGCTGTTTCCTTTCCGTAACCAAAAAATAAAAAAAACTACTTCTTCCTTCTCGGTCTCACTTTTCTCATTTTTTCTCATTCTTTCTTCCTATCTCGTTCACATTCCTCATTGGCCTCTCTCATTCTTAATTATGGTAAAAGATCATAGCAGTTTTCATCGATTTTTTTAAGCGATGACAGCGATATTCACACACTTCCCTCCCGTAACATACAGATGGTTCACACATTGTTCTCGTAATATACAGATGGTTCACACATTGTTCCCGTAACATACAGATGGTTCACACACTTCCCTCCCGTAACATACAGATGGTTCACACATTCTTCCTGTAACATACAGATGGTTCACACATTGTTCCCGTAACATACAGATAGTTCACACATTGTTCCTGTAACATACAGATGGTTCACACACCTCCCTCCCGTAACATACAGATGGTTCACACATTCTTATTGTAACATACAGATGGTTCACACATTGTTCCCGTAACATACAGATGGTTCACACTTTCCTCCCGTAACATACAGATGGTTCACACATTGTTCCCGTAACATACAGATGGTTCACACATTGTTCCCGTAACATACAGATGGTTCACACCTTCTTCCCGAAACATACAGATGGTTCACACATTGTTCCCGTAACATACAGATGGTTCACACTTTCCTCCCGTAACATACAGATGGTTCACACATTGTTCCCGTAACATACAGATGGTTCACACCTTCTTCCCGAAACATGCAGATGGTTCACACATTGTTCCCGTAACATACAGATGGTTCACAAATTGTTCTCATAACATACAGATGGTTCACACACTTCCCTCCCGTACCATACAGATGGTTCACTCATTGTTCCCGTAACATACAGATGGTTCACACATTGTTCCCGTAATATACAGATGGTTCACACATTCTTCCTGTAACATACAGATGGTTCACACATTGTTCCCGTAACATACAGATGGTTCACACATTGTTCCCGTAACATACAGATGGTTCACACATTGTTCCCGTAACATACAGATGGTTCACACATTCTTCCTGTAACATACAGATGGTTCACACATTGTTCCCGTAACATACAGATGGTTCACACATTCTTCCTGTAACATACAGATGGTTCACACACTTCCCTCCCGTAACATACAGATGGTTCACACATTCTTCCTGTAACATACAGATGGTTCACACATTGTTCCCGTAACATACAGATGGTTCACACATTCTTCCCGTAACATACAGATGGTTCACACATTCTTCCCGTAACATAGGGATGGTTCAAACATTGTTCCCGTAACATACAGATGGTTCACACACTTCCATCCCGTAACATACATATGGTTCACACACTTCCCTCCCGTAATATACAGATGGTTCACACATTATTCCTGTAACATACAGATGGTTCACACATTTTTCCCGTAACATAGGGATGGTTTACACATTGTTCCCGTAACATACAGATGGTTCACACATTGTTCCCGTAACATACAAATGGTTATCACATTGTTCCCGTAACATACAGATGGTTCACACACTTCCCTCCCGTAACATACAGATGGTTCACACACTTCCCTCCCGTAACATACATATGGTTCACACATTGTTCCCGTAACATACATACGGTTCACACATTGTTCCCGTAACATACAGATGGTTCACATATTTCCCTCCCGTTACATACAGTTGGTTCACACATTGTTCCCGTAACATACAGATGGTTCACACACTTCCCTCCCGTAACATACAGATGGTTCACACATTGTTCCCGTAACATACAGATGGTTCACACACTTCCCTCCCGTAACATACAGATGGTTCACACACTTCCCTCCCGTACCATACAGATGGTTCACACACTTCCCTCCCATACCATACAGATGGTTCACACATTCTTCCCGTACCATACAGATGGTTCACACATTCTTCCTGGAACATACAGATGGTTCACACATTGTTCCCGTAACATACAGATGTTTCACACATTGTTCCCGTAACATACAGATGGTTCACACATTGTTCCCGTAACATACAGATGGTTCACAAACTTATCTCCCGAAACATACAGATGGTTCACACATTGTTCTTGTAACATACAGATGGTTCACACATTGTTCCGTAACATACAGATGGTTCACATATTTTTCCTGTAACATACAGATGGTTCACACATTGTTCCCGTAACATACAGATGGTGCACACATTGTTCCCGTAACATACAGATGGTTCACACATTCTTCCTGTAACATGCAGATGGTTCACACATTGTTCCCGTAACATACAGATGGTTCACACATTCTTCCTGTAACATACAGATGGTTCACACATTCTTCCCGTAACATACAGATGGTTCACACATTCTTCCTGTAACATACAGATGGTTCACAAATTCTTCCCGTATCATACAGATGGTTCAAAAATTGTTCCCGTAACATACAGATGGTTCACACATTGTTCCCGTAACATACAGATGGTTCACACATTGTTCCCGTAGCATACAGATGGTTCACACACTTCCCTCCCGTAACATACAGATTGTTCACACACTTCCCTCCCGTAATATACAGATGGTTCACACATTCTTCCCGTAACATACAGATGGTTCACACATTGTTCCCGTAACATACAGATGGTTCACACAGTTCCCTCCCGTAACATACAGAAGGTTCACACATTGTTCCCGTAACATACAGATGGTTCACACACTTCCCTCCCGTAACATACAGATGGTTCACACATTGTTCCCGTAACATACAGATGGTTCACACACTTCCCTCCCGTAACATACAGAAGGTTCACACACTTCCCTCCCATAACATACAGATGGTTCACACATTCTTCCTGTAACATACAGATGGTTCACACATTGTTCCCGTAACATACAGATGGTTCACACATTCTTCCTGTAACATACAGATGGTTCACACACTTCCCTCCCGTAACATACAGATGGTTCACACACTTCCCTCCCGTAACATACAGATGGTTCACACATTCTTCCCGTAACATACAGATGGTTCACACATTCTTCCTGAAACATAAAGCTGGTTCTCACATTGTTCCTGTAACATACAGATGGTTCACACTGCGCTCCCGTAACATACAGATGGTTCACACACATCCCTCCCGTAATATACAGGTGGTTCACACATTCTTCCCGTAACATACAGATGGTTCACACACTTCCTTCCCGTAACATATAGATGGTTCACACATTGTTCCCGTAACATACAGATGGTTCACACATTCTTCCCGTAACATACAAATGGTTCACACACTTCCTCCTGTAACATACAGATGGTTCACACATTGTTCCTGTAACATACAGATGGTTCACACTTCTCTCCCGAAACATACAGATGGTTCACACATTGTTCTTGTAACATACAGATGGTTCACACATTGTTCCGTAACATACAGATGGTTCACACACTTCCCTCCCGTAACATACAGATGGTTCACACATTCTTCCCGTAACATACAGATGGTTCACACATTCTTCCTGTAACATACAGATGGTTCACACATTGTTCCCGTAACATACAGTTCACACATTATTCCCGTAACATACAGATGGTTCACACACATCCCTCCCGTAATATACAGATGGTTCACACATTCTTCCCGTAACATACAGATGGTTCACACACTTCCTTCCCGTAACATATAGATGGTTCACACATTGTTCCCGTAACATACAGATGGTTCACACATTCTTCCCGTAACATACAAATGGTTCACACACTTCCCTCCCGTAACATACAGATGGTTCACACATTGTTCCCGTAACATACAGATGGTTCACACACTTCTCTCCCGAAACATACAGATGGTTCACACATTGTTCTTGTAACATACAGATGGTTCACACATTGTTCCGTAACATACAGATGGTTCACACACTTCCCTCCCGTAACATACAGATGGTTCACACATTCTTCCCGTAACATACAGATGGTTCACACATTCTTCCTGTAACATACAGATGGTTCACACATTGTTCCCGTAACATACAGATGGTTCACACACTTCCCTCCCGTAGCATATAGATGGTTCACACATTATTCCCGTAACATACAGATGGTTCACACATCCCTCCTGTAATATACAGATGGTTCACACATTGTTCGCGTTACATAGAGATGGTTCACACACTTCCTTCCCGTAACATACAGATGGTTCACACATTGTTCCCGTAACATACAGATGGTTCACACATTCTTCCCGTAACATACAAATGGTTCACACACTTCCCTCCCGTAACATACAGATGGTTCACACATTGTTCCCGTAACATACAGATGGTTCACACATTCTTCCCGTAACATACAGATGGTTCACACATTGTTCCCGTAACATACAGATGGTTCACACAGTTCCCTCCCGTAACATACAGAAGGTTCACACATTGTTCCCGTAACATACAGATGGTTCACACACGTCCCTCCCGTAACATACAGATGGTTCACACATTGTTCCCGTAACATACAGATGGTTCACACACTTCCCTCCCGTAACATACAGATGGTTCACACACTTCCCTCCCATAACATACAGATGGTTCGCATATTCTTCCTGTAACATACAGATGGTTCACACATTGTTCCCGTAACATACAGATGGTTCACACATTCTTCCTGTAACATACAGATGGTTCACACACTTCCCTCCCGTAACATACAGATGGTTCACACATTCCTCCCGTAACATACAGATGGTTCACACATTCCTCCCGTAACATACAGATGGTTCACACATTCTTCCTGTAACATACAGATGGTTCACACATTGTTCCCGTAACATACAGATGGTTCACACACTTCCCTCCCGTAACATATAGATGGTTCACACATTATTCCCGTAACATACAGATGGTTCACACACATCCCTCCCGTAATATACAGATGGTTCACACATTCTTCCCGTAACATACAGATGGTTCACACACTTCCTTCCCGTAACATACAGATGGTTCACACATTGTTCCCGTAACATACAGATGGTTCACACATTCTTCCCGTAACATACAAATGGTTCACACACTTCCCTCTCGTAACATACAGATGGTTCACACATTGTTTCCGTAACATACAGATGGTTCACACATTCTTCCCGTAACATACAGATGGTTCACACATTGTCCCCGTAACATACAGATGGTTCACACATTCTTCCTGTAACATACAGATGGTTCACACACTTCCCTCCCGTAACATAGAGATGGTTCACACATTGTTCTCGTAACATACAGATGGTTCACACATTCTTCCTGTAACATACAGATGGTTCACACATTCTTCCTGTAACATACAGATGGTTCACACATTCTTCCCGTAACATATAGATGGTTCACACATTGTTCCCGTAACATACAGATGGTTTACACATTGTTCCCGTAACATACAGATGGTTCACACATTGTTCCCGTAACATACAGATGGTTCACACACTTCCCTCCCGTAACATACAGATGGTTCACACACTTCCCTCCCGTAACATACAGATGGTTCACACATTCTTCCCGTAACATACAGATGTTTGCACATTGTTCCCGTTACATACAGATGGTTCACACACTTCCCTCCCGTAATATACAGATGGTTCACACATTGTTCCCGTAACATACAGATGGTTCACACACTTCCCTCCCGTAACATACAGATGGTTCACACATTGTTCCCGTAACATACAGATGGTTCACACACTTCCCTCCCGTAACATACAGATGGTTCACACACTTCCCTCCCGTAACATACAGATGGTTCACACACTTCCCTCCCGTAACATACAGATGGTTCACACATTCTTCCTGTAACATACAGATGGTTTCCCTCCCGTAACATACAGGTGGTTCACACATTGTTCCCGTAACATACAGATAGTTCACACTTCCCTGTAACATACAGATGGTTCACACATTCTTCCCGTAACATACAGATGGTTCACACATTCTTCCCGTAACATACAGATGGTTCACACAGTTCCCTCCCGTAACATACAGAAGGTTCACACATTGTTCCCGTAACATACAGATGGTTCACACACTTCCCTCCCGTAACATACAGATGGTTCACACATTGTTCCTGAAACATACCGATGTTTCACACACTTCACTCCCGTAACAGACAGATTGTTCACACATTCTTCCCCTAACATACAGATGGTTCACACATTCTTCCTGTAACATACAGATGGTTCACACATTGTTCCCGTAACATACAGATGGTTCACACATTCTTCCTGTAACATACAGATGGTTCACACACTTCCCTCCCGTAACATACAGATGGTTCACACACTTCCCTCCCGTAACATACAGATGGTTCACACATTCTTCCCGTAACATACAGATGGTTCACACATTCTTCCTGTAACATACAGATGGTTCACACATTGTTCCCGTAACATACAGATGGTTCACACACTTCCCTCCCGTAACATACAGATGGTTCACACACATCCCTCCCGTAATATACAGGTGGTTCACACATTCTTCCCGTAACATACAGATGGTTCACACACTTCCTTCCCGTAACATATAGATGGTTCACACATTGTTCCCGTAACATACAGATGGTTCACACATTCTTCCCGTAACATACAAATGGTTCACACACTTCCCTCCCGTAACATACAGATGGTTCACACATTGTTCCCGTAACATACAGATGGTTCACACACTTCTCTCCCGAAACATACAGATGGTTCACACATTGTTCTTGTAACATACAGATGGTTCACACATTGTTCCGTAACATACAGATGGTTCACACTTCCTCCCTGTAACATACAGATGGTTCACACATTCTTCCAGTAACATACAGATGGTTCACACATTCTTCCTGTAACATACAGATGGTTCACACATTGTTCCCGTAACATACAGTTCACACATTATTCCCGTAACATACAGATGGTTCACACACATCCCTCCCGTAATATACAGATGGTTCACACATTCTTCCCGTAACATACAGATGGTTCACACACTTCCTTCCCGTAACATATAGATGGTTCACACATTGTTCCCGTAACATACAGATGGTTCACACATTCTTCCCGTAACATACAAATGGTTCACACACTTCCCTCCCGTAACATACAGATGGTTCACACATTGTTCCCGTAACATACAGATGGTTCACACACTTCTCTCCCGAAACATACAGATGGTTCACACATTGTTCTTGTAACATACAGATGGTTCACACATTGTTCCGTAACATACAGATGGTTCACACACTTCCCTCCCGTAACATACAGATGGTTCACACATTCTTCCCGTAACATACAGATGGTTCACACATTCTTCCTGTAACATACAGATGGTTCACACATTGTTCCCGTAACATACAGATGGTTCACACACTTCCCTCCCGTAGCATATAGATGGTTCACACATTATTCCCGTAACATACAGATGGTTCACACACATCCCTCCCGTAATATACAGATGGTTCACACATTCTTCCCGTAACATACAGATGGTTCACACACTTCCTTCCCGTAACATACAGATGGTTCACACATTGTTCCCGTAACATACAGATGGTTCACACATTCTTCCCGTAACATACAAATGGTTCACACACTTCCCTCCCGTAACATACAGATGGTTCACACATTGTTTCCGTAACATACAGATGGTTCACACATTCTTCCCGTAACATACAGATGGTTCACACATTGTTCCCGTAACATACAGATGGTTCACACAGTTCCCTCCCGTAACATACAGAAGGTTCACACATTGTTCCCGTAACATACAGATGGTTCACACACGTCCCTCCCGTAACATACAGATGGTTCACACATTGTTCCCGTAACATACAGATGGTTCACACACTTCCCTCCCGTAACATACAGATGGTTCACACACTTCCCTCCCATAACATACAGATGGTTCGCATATTCTTCCTGTAACATACAGATGGTTCACACATTGTTCCCGTAACATACAGATGGTTCACACATTCTTCCTGTAACATACAGATGGTTCACTCACTTCCCTCCCGTAACATACAGATGGTTCACACACTTAACTCCCGTAACATACATAGGTTTCACACATTGCTCCAGTCACATACAGATGGTTCACACATTCTTCCTGTAACATACAGATGGTTCACACATTGTTCCCGTAACATACAGATGGTTCACACACTTCCCTCCCGTAACATAGAGATGGTTCACACATTATTCCCGTAACATACATATGGTTCACACATCCCTCCCGTAACATACAGATGGTTCACACATTCTTCCCGTAACATACAGATGGTTCACACACTTCCTTCCCGTAACATACAGATGGTTCACACATTGTTCCCGTAACATACAGATGGTTCACACATTCTTCCCGTAACATACAAATGGTTCACACACTTCCCTCCCGTAACATACAGATGGTTCACACATTGTTTCCGTAACATACAGATGGTTCACACATTCTTCCCGTAACATACAGATGGTTCACACATTGTCCCCGTAACATACAGATGGTTCACACATTCTTCCTGTAACATACAGATGGTTCACACACTTCCCTCCCGTAACATACAGATGGTTCACACATTGTTCTCGTAACATACAGATGGTTCACACATTCTTCCTGTAACATACAGATGGTTCACACATTCTTCCTGTAACATACAGATGGTTCACACATTCTTCCCGTAACATATAGATGGTTCACACATTGTTCCCGTAACATACAGATGGTTTACACATTGTTCCCGTAACATACAGATGGTTCACACATTGTTCCCGTAACATACAGATGGTTCACACACTTCCCTCCCGTAACATACAGATGGTTCACACACTTCCCTCCCGTAACATACAGATGGTTCACACATTCTTCCCGTAACATACAGATGTTTGCACATTGTTCCCGTTACATACAGATGGTTCACACACTTCCCTCCCGTAATATACAGATGGTTCACACATTGTTCCCGTAACATACAGATGGTTCACACACCTCCCTCCCGTAACATACAGATGGTTCACACATTGTTCCCGTAACATACAGATAGTTCACACACTTCCCTCCCGTAACATACAGATGGTTCACACACTTCTCTCCCGTAACATACAGATGGTTCACACACTTCCCTCCCATAATATACAGATGGTTCACACATTCTTCCCGTAACATACAGATGGTTCACACATTCTTCCTGTAACATAAAGATGGTTCACACATTGTTCCCGTAACATACAGATGGTTCACACATTCTTCCTGTAAGATACAGATGGTTCACACATTGTTCCCGTAACATACAGATGGTTCACACATTGTTCCCGTAACATACAGATGGTTCACACACGTCCCTCCCGTAACATACAGATGGTTCACACACTTCCCTCCCGTAACATACAGATGGTTCACAACTTCCCTCCCGTAACATACAGACGGTTCACACACTTCCCTCCCGTAACATACATATGGTTCACACATTCTTCCCGTAACATACAGATGGTTCACACATTCTTCCTGCAACATACAGATGGTTCACACATTGTTCCCGTAACATACAGATGGTTCACACACTTCCCTCATGTAACATACAGATGGTTCACACATTGTTCCCGTAACATACAGATGGTTCACACACATCCCTCAGGTAACATACAGATGGTTCACACACATCCCTCAAGTAACATACAGATGGTTCACACACATCCCTCAAGTAACATACAGATGGTTCACACACTTCCCTCCCGTAACATACAGATGGTTCACATATTGTTACCATAACATACAGATGGTTCACAAACTTCTCTCCCGAAACATACAGATGGTTCACACATTGTTCTTGTAACATACAGATGGTTCACACATTGTTCTTGTAACATACAGATGGTTCACACATTGTTCCGTAACATACAGATGGTTCACACATTGTTCCCGTAACATACAGATGGTTCACACATTCTTCCTGTAACATACAGATGGTTCACACATTCTTCCCGTAACATACAGATGGTTCACACATTCTTCCTGTAACATACAGATGGTTCACACATTCTTCCCGTATCATACAGATGGTTTACACATTGTTCCCGTAACATACAGATGGTTCACACATTGTTCCCGTAACATACAGATGGTTCACACATTGTTCCCGTAGCATACAGATGGTTCACACACTTCCCTCCCGTAACATACAGATTGTTCACACACTTCCCTCCCGTAACATACAGATGGTTCACACATTCTTCCCGTAACATACAGATGGTTCACACATTGTTCCCGTAACATACAGATGGTTCACACAGTTCCCTCCCGTAACATACAGAAGGTTCACACATTGTTCCCGTAACATACAGATGGTTCACACACTTCCCTCCCGTAACATACAGATGGTTCACACATTGTTCCCGTAACATACAGATGGTTCACACACTTCCCTCCCGTAACATACAGATGGTTCACACACTTCCCTCCCATAACATACAGATGGTTCACACATTCTTCCTGTAACATACAGATGGTTCACACATTGTTCCCGTAACATACAGATGGTTCACACATTCTTCCTGTAACATACAGATGGTTCACACACTTCCCTCCCGTAACATACAGATGGTTCACAGACTTCCCTCCCGTAACATACAGATGGTTCACACATTCTTCCCGTAACATACAGATGGTTCACACATTCTTCCTGTAACATACAGATGGTTCACACATTGTACCCGTAACATACAGATGGTTCACACACTTCCCTCCCGTAACATACAGATGGTTCACACATTATTCCCGTAGCATACAGATGGTTCACACACATCCCTCCCGTAATATACAGATGGTTCACACATTCTTCCCGTAACATACAGATGGTTCACACACTTCCTTCCCGTAACACACAGATGGTTCACACATTGTTCCCGTAACATACAGATGGTTCACACATTCTTCCCGTAACATACAAATGGTTCACACACTTCCCTCCCGTAACATACAGATGGTTCACACATTGTTCCCGTAACATACAGATGGTTCACACACTTCTCTCCCGAAACATACAGATGGTTCACACATTGTTCTTGTAACATACAGATGGTTCACACATTGTTCCGTAACTTACAGATGGTTCACATATTTTTCCTGTAACATACAGATGGTTCACACATTGTTCCCGTAACATACAGATGGTTCACACATTGTTCCGTAACATACAGATGGTTCACATATTTTTCCTGTAACATACAGATGGTTCACACATTGTTCCCGTAACATACAGATGGTTCACACATTCTTCCTGTAACATACAGATGGTTCACACATTGTTCCCGTAACATACAGATGGTTCACACATTCTTTCTGTAACATACAGATGGTTCACACATTCTTCCCGTAACATACAGATGGTTCACACATTCTTCCTGTAACATACAGATCGTTCACACATTCTTCCCGTATCATACAGATGGTTTACACATTGTTCCCGTAACATACAGATGGTTCACACATTGTTCCCGTAACATACAGATGGTTCACACATTGTTCCCGTAGCATACAGATGGTTCACACACTTCCCTCCCGTAACATACAGATTGTTCACACACTTCCCTCCCGTAACATACAGATGGTTCACACATTCTTCCCATAACATACAGATGGTTCACACATTGTTCCCGTAACAAACAGATGGTTCACACAGTTCCCTCCCGTAACATACAGAAGATTCACACATTGTTCCCGTAACATACAGATGGTTCACACACTTCCCTCCCGTAACATACAGATGGTTCACACATTCTTCCTGTAACATACTGATGGTTCACACACTTCCCTCCCGTAACATACAGCTGGTTCACACACTTCCCTCCCATAACATACAGATGGTTCACACATTCTTCCTGTAACATACAGATGGTTCACACATTGTTCCCGTAACATACAGATGGTTCACACATTCTTCCCGTAACATACAGATGGTTCACACACTTCCCTCCCGTAACATACAGATGGTTCACACACTTCCCTCCCGTAACATACAGATGGTTCACACATTCTTCCCGTAACATACAGATGGTTCACACATTCTTCCTGTAACATACAGATGGTTCACACATTGTTCCCGTAACATACAGATGGTTCACACACTTCCCTCCCGTAACATGCAGATGGTTCACACATTATTCCCGTAACATACAGATGGTTCACACACATCCCTCCCGTAATATACAGATGGTTCACACATTCTTCCCGTAACATACAGATGGTTCACACACTTCCTTCCCGTAACATACAGATGGTTCACACATTGTTCCCGTAACATACAGATGGTTCACACATTCTTCCCGTAACATACAAATGGTTCACACACTTCCCTCCCGTAACATACAGATGGTTCACACATTGTTTCCGTAACATACAGATGGTTTACACATTCTTCCCGTAACATACAGATGGTTCACACATTGTACCCGTAACATACAGATGGTTCACACATTCTTCCAGTAACATACAGATGGTTCACACACTTCCCTCCCGTAACATACAGATGGTTCACACATTGCTCTCGTAACATACAGATGGTTCACTCATTCTTCCTTTAACATACAGTTGGTTCACAATTTCTTCCCGTAACATACAGATGGTTCACACATTGTTCCCGTAACATACAGATGGTTTACACATTGTTCCCGTAACATACAGATGGTTCACACATTCTTCCTGTAACATACAGATGGTTCACACATTCTTCCCGTAACATACAGATGGTTCACACATTGTTACCGTAACATAAAGATGGTTTACACATTGTTCCCGTAACATACAGATTGTTCACACATTGTTACCGTAACATACAGATGGTTATCTCACTTCGGTCCCGTATCATACAGATGGTTCACACACTTCCCTCCCGTAACATACAGATGGTTCACACATTCTTCCCCTAACATACAGATGTTTGCACATTGTTCCTGTACATACAGATGGTTCACACTTCCTCCGTAATATACAGATGGTTCACACATTGTTCGCGGAACATACAGAGTGTTCACACACATACCTCCCGAAACATACAGATGGTTCACATTGTTCCCGTTACATACAGATGGTTCACACACTTCCCTCCCGTAATATACAGATGGTTCACACTTCTCTCCGTAATATACAGATGGTTCACACTTCCCTCCATAATATACAGATGGTTCACATTGTTCCCTTAACATACAGATCGTTCACACACCTCCCACCAGTAACATACAGATGGTTCACACATTGTTCCCGTAACATACAGATAGTTCACACACTTCCCTCCCGTAACATACAGATGGTTCACACACTTCTCTCCCGTAACATACAGATGGTTCACACACTTCCCTCCCATAACATACAGATGGTTCACACATTCTTCCCGTAACATACAGATGGTTCACACATTCTTCCTGTAACATACAGATGGTTCACACATTGTTCCCGTAACATACAGATGGTTCACACATTCTTCCTGTAACATACAGATGGTTCACACATTGTTCCCATAACATACAGATGGTTCACACATTGTTCCCGTAACATACAGATGGTTCACACATGTCCCTCCCGTAACATACAGATGGTTCACACACTTCCCTCCCGTAACATACAGATGGTTCACACACTTCCCTCCCGTAACATACAGATGGTTCACACACTTCCCTCCCGTAACATACAGATGGTTCACACATTCTTCCCGTAACATACAGATGGTTCACACATTCTTCCTGCAACATACAGATGGTTCACACATTGTTCCCGTAACATACAGATGGTTCACACACTTCCCTCATGTAACATACAGATGGTTCACACATTGTTCCCGTAACATACAGATGGTTCACACACATCCCTCAGGTAACATACAGATGGTTCACACACATCCCTCAGGTAACATACAGATGGTTCACACATTCTTCCCGTAACATACAGATGGTTCACACACTTCCATCCCGTAACATACAGATGGTTCACACATTGTTCCCATAACATACAGATGGTTCACACATTTTTCCCGTAACATACAGATGGTTCACACACTTCCCTCCCGTAATATACAGATGGTTCACACATTGTTCCCGTAACATACAGATGGTTCACACATTCTTCCCGTAACATACAGATGGTTCACACATTGTTCCCGTAACATACAGATGGTTCACACATTGTTCCCGTAACATGCAGATGGTTCACACATTCTTCCCGTAACATACAGATGGTTCACACACTTCCCTCCCGTAACATACAGATGGTTCACACATTGTTCTCGTAACATACAGATGGTTCACACATTCTTCCCGTAACATACAGATGATTCACACATTCTTCCCGTAACATACAGATGGTTCACACATTGTTCCCGTAACATACAGATGGTTCACACATTGTTCCCGTAACATACAGATGGTTCACACATTCTTCCTGTAACATACAGATGGTTCACACATTGTTCCCGTAGCTTACAGATGGTTCACACATTGTTCCCGTAACATACAGATGGTTCACACATTGGTCCCGTAACATACAGATGGTTCACACATTCTTCCCGTAACATACAGATGGTTCACACATTGGTCCCGTAACATACAGATGGTTCACACATTCTTCCCGTAACATACAGATGGTTCACACATTGGTCCCGTAACATACAGATGGTTCACACATTCTTCACGGAACATACAGATGGCTCACACATTCTTCCCGTAACATACAGATGGTTCACACATTGTTCCCGTAACATACAGATGGTTCACACATTCTTCCCGTAACATACAGATGGTTCACACACTTCCCTCCCGTAACATACAGATGGTTCACACATGGTTCCCGTAACATACAGATGGTTCACACATTCTTCCCGTAACATACAGATGGTTCACACATCCTTACCTTCACAGGTGAGGCGGGCTGTAGGCAACAGGCAGTGACGGGAATAGAGTGAATGAATGTGCATTGGAACCACAGCAAGAATGGTCGAATGAGACAACAGAATCACAACAAGAATGAGGGAGGTAATGAGATACCAGGAGCAGAACCACCACAGCAAGAATTATATACAGACCTTACACTAGTGAAATGCATGTAGTAGTGGTAGTAATAGTAGCAGTAGTGGTAGTAGTAATAATAATAATAATAGTAGTAGTAGTAGTAGTAGTAGTTGTTGTTGTTGTAGTTGTAGTTGCAGTAGTAGTAGTTGAAGTAGTAGTAGTAGTAGTAGTAGTAGTAGTTTGCAAGAGCTTCCTCCTCCTCCTCCTCCTCCTCTTCCTCTTCCTCCTACTCCTCCCTCCTCCTCCTCCTCTTTTACTGTATCTTCTTTCTCCTTCTCCGTGTTTTTCCTCCTGCCTAATATATATTTTTTTCTCCTCTTCTTCTTATTCTTTTTCTTCTTCTTCTTCTTCTACTTATTTTTCTTCCTATATTATTTTGCCATTTATTTCTACTTTCCTTTATTTTTCTTCCTTTCTAATATATGTCATTCTTTTTCCTTCCTCCTCCTCCTCCTCTCCTTCTTCCTTCTTTATCGCTTCCCCTCCCTCTCCTCTTCCTTTATGATTCATTTTTCTCTCATTTATCTTTCTTTCCTTTCTACTTTTTCCTCCTCTTCCTCTTCCTTCATCTTTCCTTTCTTATTTTTCTTCCTTTGCTCCTCCTCCTCCTCTTCCTTCTTTGACCCCTCCTCTTCCTCTCTTATGATTCGGTTTCTATAATTCTATGTCTTTTTCCTTTCTACTTCTCCTCCTCTTCCTTCCTCTCTCCCCCTTTCTGCCCTTTCTTCCTTTATTCTCCTGCTTATTATTTCTTCTCAGTTTTTATTCTTATTTTTCCTTTTCGCCGTTTTTCATTCCATCTTCATTTCTCTTCCTCCTCCTCCTATTCCTTTTTTTTCTATATCTCCATCGTTAGTTTTCTTCCTTCGTTTCTCCTCCTACTTGTCTTCCTCTTCCTCCTCCTCCTCCTCCTCCTCTTCTCCTCTTGTAATCTTATATCTTTCTTATACTTCTCTTCCTCCTCCTCCTCTTCTCCTCTTGTAATCTTATGTCTTTCTTATACTTCTCTTCCTCCTCCTCCTCTTCCTTGTTTTCTCTATTTCCTTCCTTAATTTTATCCTTCGTTTCTTCTCCTACTTTTCCTCCTCCTCCTCCTCTTCTCCTCTTCTAAAATTATGTCTTTCTTATACCTCTCTCTTCCTCCTCCTTCTCCTCCTCTTCCTTGTTTTCTCTATTTCCATCATTTATTTTCGTCCGTCATTTCTCCTCTTACGGATCCTCCTCTAGCTATAATTTTCTTCCTCTGTTCCTCCTCCTCCTCCTCGTCGTCTAAACTTACGTCTTTCTTATATTTCTCTTATCACAGTTTTCACTACACCTCCTTTTCTGTTCATCCTCCTCCTCCTCCTCCTTTCTTATTTTCTATGTTTTTTTCCTTTGTTCCTCTCATACAAATCCTCATCTATAATATTTTTCCTTAGTTCCTCCTCCTCCTATTCTTCCTCTTCTAAATCTTCCCATCTCCTTCCCCTATAATTTGCATGCAAGAGAAAGTATATTAAGGTATGGGTGTATATTGAACAGATGCATTTTTTTGTCGTTCTTGTGTATTTCCATGACAGATAATACTAATAACAATAATAATAATGTTTCACTAGTCTCGTACGTGCACTGAGGGAACCCGGGCCTGCGGAGTACAAGCCAGGGCAGCAAGCGAATTCAACCATCGTGCCAGGGGCCAATTCTGCGGCACTACACCTGACGTCCCAGCCTAACAGTGTGGACATTGAGGGAATGATGACTGATGATGAGACTAATGCACTTGTTCAATACACTCCTTTACTTTCATTTACACTTCTTTCTGCTTCCATATTATACAGGAGGAGGAGGAAGGGGATCTGGAGGAGGAGGAGCTCATAAGGGACTCAGTTGATGTGCTGCCCCAACTTTTATTGCAAGGGCCGGGTCCATCCCCAGCACTGTGAGGTACACACTTTGAGATTTTAAACTGTTATTGCCGCGTCACTGATGCTTAACGAATTCAAATATACAAGAAAAAGATGAGTGGCAAGCACAACTCTCTCTCTCTCTCTCTCTCTCTCTCTCTCTCTCTCTCTCTCTCTCTCTCTCTCTCTCTCTCTCTCTCTCTCTCTCTCTCTCTCTCTCTCTCTCTCTCTCTCTCTCTCTCTCTCTCAGGGGCCTAGACTCAAGCCATTTTTTTCTATCATTTATTTATTTACTTAATACTAATACAAATTTAATCTCTTCACCAAAGTCTGAGTTGGGAAAAGGAATCTCTCTCTCTCTCTCTCTCTCTCTCTCTCTCTCTCTCTCTCTCTCTCTCTCTCTCTCTCTCTCTCTCTCTCTCTCTCTCTCTCTCTCTCTCTCATTGAAATACTAATATATTTTGATTTTATGTAAGGGATATGTGTCGTAAGCTTGAAATGCTCTCATTCCTGATGCACCAATTTTAAAGCTTCCCACAGCAGTTTATGTCACTGTTTGGCTGCCCTGGGAACTGTCACTGTCTGGCTGGCACTAAGACGATGCTGTCACCGTTAACCCCTTGACTGCGGATTTCCTATAAGAAGACCTCACCAAGCAACAGGAATGGAACAAAAAGTGGCTGCTACAATTCAATGAAGAAAAATGTAAAGTACTGCACCTTGGGAGGGGATATCCAGCATACCAATGCCACATGGGAAGCCACATGGGAAACACTCCACTATCCACCACAGAGGCAGAGAAAGACCTGGGAGTATATGTTATCAGGCCACTAGTGAAAGCCAAAGCTGTGCCAATCGCAGCGGACGTGTTAACAGCGCACTGATTAGGGTGGGTGTCTGTAGCCAGGCATGGGCGGCAGATTGACCTCATGTGTGGACGTGGGAAATGTGTCCACATTGGGTCAAATCTGGCGCCCAAGCCTGGCTGCACACACCTGATCAGTGACCTCCAGTGAGTGGCACGTTAGGAGCATCCTGATAGTGACAGTGCAATGCTGAGTGACATAAATAATTATCTCTTCTCTCTCTCTCTCTCTCTCTCTCTCTCTCTCTCTCTCTCTCTCTCTCTCTCTCTCTCTCTCTCTCTCTCTCTCTCTCTCTCTCTCTCAGCCACAGGCCCCACAGGATGTCACCCCACAGTATGTTTACAAACCCCACAGACACATGACCCCCCGACACAAATAATTCTCTCTCTCTCTCTCTCTCTCTCTCTCTCTCTCTCTCTCTCTCTCTCTCTCTCTCTCTCTCTCTCTCTCTCTCTCTCTCTCTCTCTCTCTCTCTCTCTCTCTCTCTCTCTCTCTCTCTCTCTCTCTCTCAGGATGTCACCCCACAGTATGTTTACAAACCCCACAGACACAAGATCCCCCGACACATAAATAACCTCTCTCTCTCTCTCTCTCTCTCTCTCTCTCTCTCTCTCTCTCTCTCTCTCTCTCTCTCTCTCTCTCTCTCTCTCTCTCTCTCTCTCTCTCTCTCTCTCTCTCTTGCATTAATGTAAACACAATGTAAGTTAACTGAATAAATATGGAGATACAGAAAGTCTTGTTTGAATGGAGCCGGCACAGAGGAGAGAGAAATATGATGTAAAAATAAGAGAAAAGAAGAAATTTGGAATATATTAGAAGCATGCAGATGACCTGATACTACTATTACTAATTCTACAAATATCACTATATTACACAATGGCTGGAAGTGGAGAATGCTGAGCTCTGAGGGTCTGAGTTCAGAGTCCAGTTTCAACCTTTAATTCTCCTTCTAAAGAGACCCGAAAGAACACGAGAAGGAAGAGAAAGGATCAAAGAGATGGAGTTCATTACATAGAGATCAAAGAGTTGGAGATACACTAAGTCTTAAAGGAAATTGGAGAAGGATGAGAATTAGTTTTTAAGTGAGAGGAGATTGTCATAAAGGAGATGAAAGCACTGGAGATGGAGATACTAAGAAGGTTGGTATTCTCAAACACCTCCGCCCCTCACATCAACTATTTCCAAAGGCATAAAAGGAGATCAGTCGGGCTCTAAAGGGTGGTATTTCAAGTTCTTGTTACAGAAGAAGGGTCAAACTACCACCAGGGCCATGAAACTACCCCTGGAAATGCCTCCCACAACTGAAACGAAAGCCTTGTCGAATCTGTGTGCTTGGGTGCCGAAATGTTAAAAAATATGATGGTTAGTCTTGTACGAAAATGGAGAAGGGATGATATTTAATTTTTATGAGAGAATACGAGTGGCATGGAATTGTTGGATAGAAATGATTTAATCGCGATGGAAGGGAGGAGGCAACTAAGAGGACACAGTAAGAAATTGAGAAAGGGGACTTGTTTGAAAGACATGTAGTTTTCCATACAGGAGCGTGGATACATGGAATGGACTTAGCAAAGACCTTTTTGAAGCGGGCAGTGACCAGAAAATGAAGAAGAAAAAGCTAGACAAATATAGATTGGGAGACAGGACTGACCATGCTTGAGCTGAGGCCCTGTATACTGCAAATAGGTACACACACACACACACACACACACACACACACACACACACACACACACACACACATACTTTATTTCACATTTGTTTCAACTGTTCTTCGTGTGAGTCAGAACTTGAGTCCACGCCACCACTAAAGTGTTTTCTCTATTGCAAGTGTCACAGCCCAACTAACATTCCTGAGAGCCACAAGCTACACCTTTCTTTCTTATTTTACTTTTCTTCTTTGTCTTTTCTTAGCACCAGTGTTGTGAAGGGCGGTGTGATGGGATGTTCTCTTTCTCCTTCCTTCTTCATCTCTCACACTTCCTTACACCCCTGTCAAGTTGAAGGGACCGCCTTTTCATCGCCTCCCTTCAGTGTTGTCTGTTTGTCTGTACATCATGTTTGTTTTCCGCCGCGACAAAAGTCCGAGTATACAAAAGGTCGCACTCACTGTTTCGCTGTGAGCTCATTATACATGCTTTTGCCATTCTAAAAATACTAGTGCTTTATCAGACCAGATGGCTCCATGACAGTGTTTGGCTGGGAGGGAGGGAGAGGGAGGGAGAAGTGTTTGTAAAAGTGGAGAGACAGGAAAAAGTCATGGTGAAGGCGACCGTTTCCACTTTTGCTTTATGGGACCAGATGGCTCCATGACAGTGTTTGGCTGGGAGGGAGGGAGAGGAAGAAGTGTTTGTTAGAGCGGAGAGGAAGGAAAGAGTAATGGTGAAGGCGACTGTTTCCTTTGTGTGTCAGACTCTTTGATGAGACACACCTCTGTATTATTTGCTCTAACTCGTCTCATATGCAAGATCAGTCATTTTGGTTGGCACCATTACACTCAGCAATGATTGTAGATCTCACATAAGTTTGTCAATTCTCTGTAAACCAAAAATTAAAGAAATTACGGAGTGGTGAAGTGAAAGATGGAGTCATAAATGTTTATACCCTATTTTATTCTTCGCTGATTATTTCATGGAACTGCTAAACTACAGTTCATGAAAATGGTAACATCTGATGGGGAAAGTTATCCTGAATGCGATGGTGTTGTCATATTTTAGATATTTTTGCCGAAATAATGTGTGTTTGTTTCAGGTTATATTTTTCAGAGGGCGTCTCAGAGGAGCTCTTCATGACAGTATTTTCTTTTTTTATAAAAAAAAAATTAGCTACTAGAGGTAAAGTAATAAATCTGTTATGGATTATTGGTTTGGATTGAGTAGTAGGTATTGGTGACAGTGACAGGACCAAAAAAATTCGCAAGCATGATCAAGAATTAGCACCAAAAATGACGTCGAAAAATTTTATACGTTGAATTTGTCGGCCGGGGCAGCCAAGCGCGGGCAGCCAGCCGCCGAGGACCTCCCCACTACCCAACCGGGGAGTGGTGAAAAGCTACCCAAAGTGACCATTCCCCCCACCCCCCCACCCCCACCCCAAACCCCACCACCTTCCACGCCATCGTGTCTCCCCCTACCCCCCGGAGGCCTGAGCGTCACCCTCCTGCCGGGGATTGGTTAGGGGCGTCCTTTCGCGCCGTGCCGGGGCGTCGCCCTCCTGCCGGGGATCGGTTAGCGCGAGCGGTGATTTGTTCGGGGGATCGGTTAGGGGCGTCCTTTCGCACCGTGCCGGGGCGTCCTTTCGCACCGTGCCGGGGCGACCTTGCGCCCCAGTGCCGGGGCTCGGTTAGGGGCGTCCGTTCGCGCCGTGCCGGGGCGTCGCCCTCCTGCCGGGGATCGGTTAGGGGCGTCCTTTCGCGCCGTGCCGGGGCGTCGCCCTCCTGCCGGGGGATCGGTTAGGGGCGTCCTTTCGCACCGTGCCGGGGCGTCCTTTCGCCCCAGTGCCGGGGGATCGGCTAGGGGCGTCCTTTCGCCCCAGTGCCGGGGGATCGGCTAGGGGAGTCCTTTCGCACTGTGCCGGGGCGTCACCCTCCTGCCGGGGGATCGGTTAGGGGTGTCCTTTCGCACCGTGCCGGGGCGTCCTTTCGCCTCAGTGCCGGGGGATCGGCCAGGGGCCTCCTTTCGTGCCGTACCGGGGCGTCACCCTCCTGCCGGGGGGTCGGTTAGGGGCGTCCTTTCGCCCCAGTGCCGGGGGATCGGCTAGGGGCGTCCTTTCGCACCGTCCCGGGGCGCCCTTTCGCCCCAGACTGAGCACAGCAAGGCATTTATGGCGAAAACAGGATGTCAACTCCCTAGGGTGACGTGAAAGCTTGTTGGATCGCATTGCGCTCAGAATGGTGTCCTCACCACGCTACCCATGTTGCAGTTTTACTTGGGAATGGGAGGTAAAATTGCAGAAATCCACGATATCTATCAGTTTACCCAAACCACATTTCTTAAAGAGTTTATGGAGGCTAACATCAAAGCACGACGCGAGGCCAGCAGTAAAATCCTACAGAAAGCCTATAAAGTCATTTCAAATAGTATTTTGGTCGAACCCTTATGGATCCAGTCAAATATAGCATAAATACAGACATTGTAACCTCCAAGCCAGCACTACGGCGCAGGTTACGAGACCCATTATTCAAGAGACTCATACCTCTTAGTAACGACAGAGTCCTTGTTGTTCGAGGAAGAAAGAACATTCGCATCAACCAACCAAATTACATTGGTTATCAGATTTTGGAGCTTTCTAAGGTTGAAATGTACGACTTCTATTACCATACAATTCGAAAAGCCTGTGGCGCAGAGAATGTCTCATATATTTACGGCGACACAGATTCGGCCGCCATATGCATCTCTAACTTCCAAGACATTAGTGAATTTTATTCGCTTCCACTCATAAAATCCATAATGGATTTTAGTAACTTCCCCACCACCCGCCCATGACACTTCCAAGAAAGGTCAAGCGGGGTATGTCAAGTCAGAAGTGGGCGTGGCCCATATAAAGGAAGTGCTTTGCCTGAAACCTAAGATGTACTCTATCAAATTGCATGATCCCTCAAGCGGCGAGGATGCAGAAATAAAAAAGCTAAAGGGGTACCTCACTATAGTTTGAGAAACTATAATCATGAAAAATACAGACAGGTACTGCAAGGGGCGGGGGTGGATAAGGCACGCCTCTATTGCATCCGCACCCTGAAAGGTCAGGTATGCACTACCTCCATTGAGAAGGCGACTTTAAGCACTAGACAACAAAAAAGAGTGCATCTGCTCTCTGATGACAGCATGCCGGGTAATCCTTCTCGTGTTTTTACGAGAGATTATGGCCACCCTGATTTACCTGAGAATCTGCGTCAAATGCGGAGGACATCTCAAACTGCTTCTACTAGTTGCGCCACTACTGCCACTACTGCTAGTACTACTACTACTACTACTACTACTACTAGTACTACTCATAATGTTGTCGGGGATACTTTAAGTGAAAGTGGTGATGAGGGTGTGTATAGTCATGGAACTAGACCAGTGGCGTGTAATCTATGGAGAAAAAGATATAGGAAATACAACGTAGAGAACGTTAATAGATCAAACAAAGAAAGAGGAGAGAAAATGTCTTCCCATCGCGCCAGCTACCAGCAGCGTCAACATCATCTCCACGGTCGCCTTTATCCTCACCCTCCCACCCCGAGAATGGCATGGAGATTCCTCCCCACCGGGCTGGGTTTCAGACAAAGGAGCTCACGCGAGTGCTGTAACGGCGACAGAGCTCGCGCTAAAGCAATCATTGATCTGTTACTTAAAAGCTAAAGCCTAAACCAGAACACGCTCAGTCTTTATCGCAAACATGACGAGCGCGGACGAACATATAATATACCTTAGTAGCCTAGGCTGCCGCGATCTTTATCCCGACAACGTGCCAGGTTCATTTAAAAATGAAATCATACCGTTAAATTTACACCCCGACCGAGATTATCAGGTTGCCTTACACGGTATTTTATTCCTAGAAGTATACACCCTCCATCGAGAAGACAAAGAAGCCATAGTGGAAGTTTACACAGAAACGCTCAATGACACCTCAGGAAAACAGTTGCGGCACTCGCTGTCTCCCTCGAAAAATATAACGAGCAAGCAAATAAGAGCAATTGTGGCTGACCTTAATACATACTGGCAAGCTATTTTAAACGGTGTGTTTGGGCTTACAAATTACAAGGATTATTTTGATGGAGAAGGCGGAATACTGAGTTGGACCAAAAATTTTGTATGCTACCACAAACGCTCTATAGATGGCTGCGGTAATCTAAATTATTGCAAAATAACTTTGTTATTTAAGCCCAGATTGGCGGCTATTCTTGGATTTATTCCTAATCATTACTATGATATATTCGTCACGGATGAGGAGTCACATTACTCGCTTCGCCAGGTAAATGCCGATTTCCCGCCAGACCCCAACGCCGACGTGGACTATCTCCACCTCTATTGCGACATAATCCAGCCCACGCGATTTACTAGCCAAACTGTGAACATTTTAGCCACTCTCCCTTACGGTGGGAGTAACAATTATTACTCAGTGCAAAGACCTCTGTACAAAAAGTTGGCGAAGAACGCTATAGATTCAGTGGCGGTAGTGGTGACGGATCAGTATGGACGAAAAATATACTTTGAAGAAAACCGCTCGGCCACGATCGTCTTGCACATTACACCCACCCACCCTCTCTTTTAAAATCAGTGGGCCAGCAAAAAAACGCTCACTCATGGCGAGACTTTTGCCATGGAAGAGTGTTATGGGGAAGACCTTATCGATTTATTTCCCCGCAAGCGAGGAGGGAGGATATGTGTGGCCGGTGCGTCAGGATCTGGGAAAACACAGCTAGTGACGCGACTTGTGCGGAAATATTGTGACAAATTCTATCGAGTTCTTATTTGCGGTGCAACACATCATCCCATTCAAGACTTGCCAGAGCTGCAAAATAAAGTAATACTTAGTAAGGACATTATAGACCCAGAACAGGAAATTGATCTCTGTCAGAAAAATAAATCTATGTTAGTAGTATATGACGATAACTTTTTACGCGCTGCCAATGATGAAAGCGTCGCCAATGTTTTTATTAAAGGCAGACATCTTGGCCTTAGCCCCATACTCATTTCTCAGAACTTATTTATGCAGGGAAAGTATGCGCGAAGCATATCCCTCAATTGCACTCATTTCGTTTTGCTTAAACAAAGAGATCTTGGTCAAATTGAACTTCTAAGTCGTCAATTGTATGGTCGTGACAGAGCCAAGGCATTTATCAGCATCTACAAGCGAACTGTTGCAGGAAACCTTACGGCTATCTGCTGGCTGACGTCTGCATAACTAACCCCGAGGTAATATGACTGAGATCAAATATAGCGAACGACGGCTCCTGTGAGGTTGTGTACTCGTGGAGAGAGTGAGCGACATGCTAGCCCCATCCAAGACACGTCTTTTAAAGTCACTTTATGAAGACTCTCAAGTACCTGGAGGCTTAAGTGGAGTGAGGCCTTTATTTTTTAGCGAGCCATTGAACCCGACGTTTCTATGCGCGATGTTGAACAGTTTATGGAAGGTTGCAGAACACACACATTACATAAGATACAACCCCATAAGTTTAAGCGACGCGCTATTCTCAGTCCCAAACCGCGAGTTATCATAGCAGCAGATCTCGCGGACATGAAAGAATTGTCCCGCTTTAATGGAGGTCATAATTACATCTTAGTCTGCGTTGATGCATTTTCAAGGTACGCTAAAGCCCTGCCTCTTAAACGTAAAGATGCAAAATCGATGGTAATGGCAATGAAGACATTGCTAGAGGAAGACGCTGCTTTCAGTGGGGTCTCTAGGCTTAGACAGTAGTAATAGTAGTAGTAGTAGTAGTAGTAGTAGTAGTAGTAGTAGTAGTAGTAGTAGTAGTAGTAGTAGTAGTAGTAGTAATAGTAGTAGTAGTAGTAGAAAGTAGTATCGAAGAAGGGAGGTTGGGTAGGTAGTGTGGGGGGCAGCAGGAAAACAAAAGAAGAAAAATCAACAGCAACAGGCTGTTTTGTGACAAACTACACCAACTATCTAATCAAAGGTGGAATATGAAGGACAAAAAGGTGAAGGCTCCTCCCCGCTGCCAAGAAAGGAAAAAGAACCATGCAGCATGGAAAAACTGCATGGAAATTATGTAGGAAAGAGGAAAGAACTGCCATTACTGCTACCACTAACCGGGCGATAAAAAAGGACAAGGACACCAGTATTCGAAAGAACTTAACGTTATTACGACAAAGAGTAATATCTTATTTGCTGGTTGGATTCAAAACACTTGTCTAATATATTCTTAAAGGCCGTAACTGTTGTACTATCAACGACATCACAGGGTAGAGAGTTCCAAACATTAACAACTCGATTGAAGGAGAAGTGTTTAGCTTTGAGCGATGAGAATCTTTTACCACTTATCTTCAAATTGTGATTTCTTCTTGTTCTATTTGATCGATCATTTGTTAAGTAATATTCCGCATTAATATTTTTAACATTTTAAACACTTCTACTAGATCGCCTCGCATTCTTCGTTTTGAGAGGCAGAATAAATTTACATATTTAAGCCTTTGTTCATACGACAAATTTTTCAACCTAGGAATCATCTTTGTTACTCTTCGTTGAACCCGTTCCAACTTTTATGTCTTTTCTGTAACAGGGAGACCAAAACTGTACACAGTACTCTAGACGAGGTCGAACCAACGAATTATACAGTTTTAATATTACTTTTTCCGATTTATTATTAAAGACTCGTCTGATGAAGCCAACCAATTTGTTTGCAGTTTTAACTACCTCTGAACAATGCTGCCCGGGCTTTAAATCGCTTGATATAGTGATTCCAAGATCCTTTTCTTTACTTGCAGAAAGTTGTTAGCCATTCATTACGTACCGAACGCGATTGTTATTTTTTTCCGATGTGCAACACTTTGCATTTGTCAACGTTAAATTTCATTTGCCATTGATTGGCCCAACGTGCAAGTCGATCTAAATCTGATTGTAAAGCTGCCAATTGTGAATGTTACGAGATACCGTGTGCCGATAGTTTGCTGAGCAATCTTTGGTGGGGACCTTATCAAATGCCTTTTGAAAATCAGATATATGATATCTACTGATCTGCTTTCATCGAACACCTCAAAATATAATGAAAAAATCAAGTAAGTTAGTTAAACACGAACGTTTACTACGGAAACCATGTTGCGAATTATTTATTATATTATTTTCTTCGAAGAATTTCACCGTATTATCATGAATGATAGTCTCCATTAACTTACAAACAATTGATGTCAGGCTAAGGGTCGATAGTTTCCTGGATGAGACTTGTCCCCTTTTTGAAAATTGGTGTGACATTTGCTAGTTTCCAATCCGACGAAACTTTCCAGCTGTCAAGATTATTGAATATGATGGAGAACGGTTTACAAATTTGATGTTTGATTTCTTTTAAGACCCTAGGGGTAATTTTGTCTGGACCAGGATCTTTGCTGACTTTAATCTATTCAATTGTGCGTAAAATGTCAGTCAGTCAGAATTATTTAGAACTGATCAGGTCTTACGAAATTCGCTCTCTGATAATCAGGCACCTTTTCTTTACTAGGAGTTACTTTACTTTCTTTCATATTGATGCTGAATGTGATTGTTCGGTGATCCCTAGAACTAAAACTGGACAACATTTACTTCGTCAACTAGATCAGCTGTCGTTGAAAAGATAAGGTCAAGTATATTATTTTCCCGAGTCGGTTCTTGAACGTGTTGATGTAAACCACTTTGTAGTAAATTTGTGTACAGGTCAGGCCCTGTATGACAGTTCAACAGTTCATCCCAACAATTACTGCCTCGCAACTGCTACTTGTTTCTAATAATAATATCAGGAGTCTGCCTTGGCGGTCTGTAGATAAGTCAATTAATATTTTACAAGATTTATTTTTAATTTCAATGAAGACCGTGTCTACATTGGTTATAATATCTGTTTTCACAGATACTGGATGGAGAGAGTTGTGGATATAAAGATAACTCCTCCACCCTGTCTGTTCTCTCTTTCATGACTAAAGATGGTATAACTCGGTAATCTATGTTCCGCAGTGAAATCTCTATTTGAATTGTCTATCAAGATTCTGTAACTCCGATGATGTGATAATGATTGTAGCTGCGAGGTTTCTAAGTCTTCAAATTTGTTACGTAGGCTGCGAGCGTTTACATAGCAAGCTTTAATGTGATTCGAGTCGGGGGTTTCGCGGGTTGAGTGCTCCCTTACGGTGGAGCTGCTTGTGTTCCCGCCTCCCCGTTTTTTGGCTTTCAAAGAGCCACTTGGTCACAAACAGCCTCCCGAAACAGGCTGCTCCAACAGGGTTAAGTAGATGCCATCAGGAAGGAACAAGTCTGAATCGTAGTAAAAATTGTTCCACAAGTTAGCGAACTGGACGTGTTCTTGTGAGCAAAGGGACTGAAGTCTGTTGTTGGTGCTGAAGGCCTTACTGTAAAAGTTAGATTCGGCACCGACCCTTGGGAGGATTCCTGAGATTATGATGTTACTGGCATCCGTTTTATATATATACTGCTTGATCATGCGGCGGTATTTCTCAAGCAGTTCCTCAGAACGGGTTGTCTTAACGCACGCTGAGGTGATGTCGTCCAGTCTGGCACCTAGATAGCAGTAACGTTTTCTGCGGCCGTTTGATGAACGACCACAGAACTCAACCAGCTGGCCACGCACCATGGAGTCCCAAACTAGGCGAGTCTCAAACTCATCCTCCATGGTGTCTGCCAGCATCTGGAACCTATTGAAATTAGAAGGGTTCAGTAAATTCTTGGTTGCCTGCTTCAGTTTGGCTCCATTCGTTACAGGTTCGAACTCGACATCCTGTGATGCAGGAAGAGAAGCGTTAAGTGGGGCAGGCTGGAAGGTGTCCTGTGAGGCCGGCTGGGAGTTAGCCTGTGAAGCAGGCTGGGGCCCTATGAGGCAGGCTGGCGGTTGTCCTGTGAGGCAGGGTGGGGGTTAGCCTGTGAGGCAGGCTGGGGTTAGCCTGTGAGGCAGGCTGGGGCTAGCCTGTGGGGCAGGCTGGGGTTAGCCTGTGAGGCAGGCTGAGGTCAATCTGTGAGCCAGGTAACACGTCATCCCGTGAAGCAGGAGATTCGTCTGGAGAGGCACAGTCTCAGTGGAGGGCCTCTCCACCATCGATGGTGGAGTCACTGCCACATTATTTGAAACAAATTCCTGAAGGGCTTCAATTTCTTTTTAAGATCATTATATTTGACTTTCCATTCAGTCCTCTGAATTTGTAATCTTTGAACGCAGAGGCGGCAAGTTTTACTCAGCTGGGAGAACAGGCTACCAAATCGTCCGGGACAGACGTCACACTTAAGGTTCGAAGGCATTGTTAGAAATTTAAGCAGTTTACAGTTTGGGCAAATATTAAAAGCGCTTTCGAAATAACTTAGTGTGTGACCATAAATTGAGTTGGATAAAATTGTGCATGGAAATTAGATACTGCTGTGTTAGATGCCTCCAACACTGGGAGTTCGCTCCCACAGGGTCTTGAAAACGCCTCAAAGACCAATCGCTTGTCCAGAGCCTCGGTCACGAGAGAGACTTTCACAACCCGGCGCTTTTCAGCTATTGTCCTCGAGTTTATCCCATAGAACAGGGGCCGGTGTAGTCACACAGAGCAGAGGTAGCAAGGGAGGAGAGAACCAGCAATTCGTTCACACTTTTCGAAACGTCTAACCCATCTCTGCGACCCTTTCGAGGCCTGGCCCTTGGCACCTGTCTGGAGGTGTTCTCCACCAACTCTAGAGAGTATCAGACGACCTTCTGAGAGACCAAAAAGCTGAAATATTCCTTGAGTATAAAAGCACCCTCTGAAACTCCGCCTAGAAGCCGGGAGGTACAACCTCAAATGGCTCACGGAAGACATCTCTTTTAGGAGAAAACAAGAACCAGCTGTTATGCAGAATAGGGATGGGAGTACCGTCGATAGGGGAGGGACAGGGAGCTCACACAGAGCAACTGGTTCCCAGGGGCTTTTAGTGTAGAGGTCGCCACTCCTCTACACCGCAGGTCCTAAATAATTAGGCACAGTGCAGCTGACTGGGACCTGGAACTCCAGCCATTGTATCATAAAGATGTCCTCTGCCTGCAGTCCAATCCACCACTGCTGCTGCCCAGAGGCTTCACCGTGACCCTGGCACGGGAGACAGATCAGGTATTACACCTTGTCCAAGGGTGACCTGAGACTATGCAGGGCACGGACGTCTAGTTCCTTGAGGTGGCTTCACTTCACCCATACCCGGTGAAGCAGGAAGAGAAGCGTTAAGTGGGGCAGGCTGGAAGTTGTCCTGTGAGGCAGGCTGGGAGTTAGCTTGTGAAGTAGGTTGGGGGTTAGCCTGTGAGGCAGGCTGGGGGTCAGCCTGTGAGGCAGGCTGGGGGTCAGCCTGTGAGGCAGACTGGCGGTTGTCCTGTGAGGCAGGCTGGGGGTTAGCCTGTGAGGCAGGCTGGGGGTTAGCCTGTGAGGCAGGCTGGGGGATAGCCTGTGAGGCAGGCTGGGGGTTAGCCTATGAGGCAGGTAACACGTCCTCCCGTGAAGCGGGAGATTCGTCTGGAGAGTGCACAGTCTCGGCGGAGGCCTCTCCACCATCGATGGTGGAGTCACTGCCACATTTCTTAAAACAAATTGCTGAAGGGCTTCGAATTTCTTTTCAAGATCATTATGCTTGACTTTCCATTCAGTCACAGCCTTCTGAAGTTGTAATCTTTGAACGCAGAGGCGGCAAGTTTTACTCAGCTGAAAGAACTGAGCTGCAAATCGTCCGGGACAGACGTCACACTTAAGGATCGAAGGCATTGTTAGAAATTTAAGCGAGTTAACAGTTTGGGCAAATATTAAAAGCGCTTTCAAAATATCTTAAGTGTGACCATAAATTGAATTGGATAAAATTGTGCATGGAAATTAGATACTGCTGTGTTAGATGCCTCCAACACTGGAGTTCGTTCCCACAGGGTCTTGAAAACGCCTCAAAGACCAATAATTATTGCTGTCTTGAGCCTCGGTCACAGAGAACTTTCACAACCCGGCGCTTTTCAGCTATTGTCCTCAGTTTTGTCCCATAGAACGGGGCCGGTGTAACCCAGTCACACACACACAGAGCAGAGCTGGCAAGGGAGAGGAACCAACAATTCGTTCACACTTTCCAGAAACGTCTAACCCATCTCTGCGACCCTTTCGAGGCCTGGCTCGTGGCACCTGTCACCAGGTGTTCTCCACCAACTCTAGAGAGTATCAGACGCCCTTCCTGAGAGACCAAAAGCTGAAATATTCCTTGAGTGAGAAAAACCCTCAGAAACTCCACCTAGAATCCGGGAGGTACAACCTCAAATGGCCCACGGAAGACATCTCTTTCAGGAGAATACAAGAACCAGCTGTTATGTAGAATAGGGATGGGAGTACCGTCGATAGAGGGAGGACAGGGAGCTCACACCAAACAACTGGTTCCCCACAGGGAGTCTTTTTTGGTGTGAGGGTTGAGCACACTCCTCTACACCGCAGGCCTAAATAATTAGGCACAGTACCGCTGACTAGGACCTGGAACTCCAGCGATTGTCTCATAAAGAGATCCTCTGCCTGCAGTCCAATCCACCACTGCTGCTGCCCAGACTTCACTGTGACCCTGGCACAGGAGACAGATCCAGGTATTACACCTTGTCCAAGGGGTGGCCTGAGACTATGCACAGGGGCAGGGCAAGACGTACAAGCTCCATGAGGTGAAAACTACTTCACCCACGCGCATTGTGCCACCCAGGGGAAGGAGGATGACAGAGGAAGGGGTTGGGTTTAAATAACAACCTCTCTACATCATGTCACAATCCACTGCCTCAGAACAACAAGCCGTGCGCCGTCAAACTTCACCACTAAAGTTATGATTTCGTTGTGGTCCAGCAAGTCCTCAGAGATGGCATGCCTCTACTACACACACACACACACACACACACACACACACACACACACACACACACACACACACAGACTTAATAATTTAGCACTGACGGCGTGTGATTGACTGAACTCTAGTGTTGAAGTACAGAGGGTTGTATTGAAAGAGTAAGAATCATGACATATTTATAAATCTTACTGTAGAAACGACATCCACTCCAGCAATGGCATTATCACTTCATCCCATAGCCTGTCAAAATCTACTTCCCTTCCTCTCCCTCTCTCTCAGCCATACCATCTACTACTACTACTTTTTTTTTTACAATAAATTAAACAGCTCATGGACAACAAAAAAAAAAAACTGCGAATCACTGCTCCTATAAAAAAATTGAGTGGCCAAAAGAGATCAGTTTACTATTGCTGTACTACTGCTCTCCTACTACTACTCCTACTACTACTACACTACTACTTCCACTATACAGCACTCACCCGTCCAGTCTTGAAGTGAGCTGCTTGTGGGAAGGGAGAGTGTGGATGGGCAGCCATGGCCACCCTCGCTGTGCTGGCCTCTGCCTGCTGACGATGGCCTCGCCCTGTGTGCCAGGGCCATGGCCATCCCTGCAATGCCTCAGCCCCACACACACACCCTGAGGAGAGGAGGGCAGTGTGTGAGGGGAGCTGTTCACTAGAGACTGCTGAAGTGGACCGGGCCTGACAGTTGGCTGTGTGATGAAGTACAGGCAGGAGGAGAGGGAGGAGGGAGGAGAGGTGGGGAGGGGAGAGAGAAGTAAGAGAGAGGGAGGAGGAGAAAGATGGGAGGAGAGAGGAAGGTGAGAGGGAGAACGAAGTAAGGAGAGAGAGAGAGAGAGAGAGAGAGAGAGAGAGCATATCCCTAATTGATTGATTCTCGTAAATCCGCTAAACTCTCACTTTTCTCACCTTTATCTCTCTCATTTATTCCCTCCATATATATTATAACTCATTTCTCTCTCTCTCTCTCTCTCTCTCTCTCTCTCTCTCTCTCTCTCTCTCTCTCTCTCTCTCTCTCTCTCTCTCAGGTAAGGAAAGCCTTGCGGTGATTGCTAACACAACAAGACAAATAATATCGCCTCTATGCATGTACAGAAAACCGTCTATCAAACAAACTTCAGTTGCACGAGAACAATAATTATCAAGTCCTGTGACGGACACTCCATATACATAGCAACACTCTTTGTTTGCCACCTGTTATAATACACTACTTTGCTGCCCACTCTACACTAACACATGTCTGGCCACCGCAGAAAGAAAAGGCGCGGACAGTGGCAGGGGAATAAGGAGACTATGTATGAGTGGCTGCCTTGCCTTCTGACGGAGGAAAAATAGCCTCTTATAAGTGTTTCTGTTATGCTGTTAGTACTTTACATTACATACATAAGATAGCAGTTACGGCTTCTCTTAATACATTTACAAAAGAGATCATTTCAAGCCCTTATGAATCACAGGAGTTGCAAATACCAGTTTATATATATATATATATATATATATATATATATATATATATATATATATATATATATATATATATATATATATATATATATATATATATATATATATATACTATCAATCTTACAGCTTCTCTTGTAAATCTAATCCCACAAAACCTGGGCGTGTATGTCCCTACACAGCTTGCCCTTGGGAAAGCCAAAATCGTTCCAATCGCAGCGGACAGGTTGAACATAGAAGCTCATTTGACGAACGTCATTATGAGTGTGTATTACATTATGTAGTTTTAGACTCAGTAGAAACATACACATTTAGCAGGTTCCATCAATATATATTCGAGTAAGCCGTATGTTGTTTACTAATCAGGTGTTTTGGAATGCCCTAAACAGGTGAAGACCAAGTCCTAAACATCCTTAGGGAATGTCCCTGCAAAAGGGTGGCAAGGACGCTTTGCAATAAAGGTCTTACCGCGACACTTGACCTTTGACCTCCACTCTCTGCTCGCTGCAAAGATAGATTACTACTCTCTCCTCTCTCCGGCCGCTCCACGAATTTGTGTGTGTGTGATTGTGTGTATTTACCTGTTGTATTTACCTAGGTATGTATTTTACCTAGTGTGATGACATACAGGGAAAAGAAGCTTCGTTCGCACTGTCCCGTCTCCACTATCCTCTCTTATCCAACTTTTCCTTACAGATCATGAATGTTTCTTTACATAAACCACCTCATCCTCCAGTCCATTCCACAGTTCAGAAAATGCTTCTGTTTGGGGAAGCTAAACTTTTCACACATCTCGCCTTACACGTGTGTGTGTGGCAATGACATGTGTGTCAGTGTGTGTGGAGTCTCTCTCTCTCTCTCTCTCTCTCTCTCTCTCTCTCTCTCTCTCTCTCTCTCTCTCTCTCTCTCTCTCTCTCTCTCTCTCTCTCTCTCTCTCTCTCTCTCTCTCTCTCTCTCTCTCTCTCTCTCTCCCTCCCACACTGACTCTCCTCCACTCCACCCGACTCTCCTCTTCTCCCTTTCCCTTCCTCTCCCTCCCTCCATCTTCTTCCTTTCCATAATGTCCTTCCTTTTCCTTCCCCTCCCATCCCCCAAACCTAACACACACACACACACACACACACACACACACACACACACACACACACACACACACACACACACACATCCACCTTCCTTCCTTCCCACCCCCAACATCACAGCTACTCACAGGAGGAGGAGGAGAAGATGAAGGAAGGAAAAGAAGGAAGGAGGAGACTGACAGACAAGAGAGAAGGAGGAGGAAGAGAAATTAAATGGATGGAGGTGGAAGAGGAGGGAGAGAGAAGAAGAAATAGAAAGGAAGGAGGAAGAAATGTGTGGAAGAAGGAGAGAGAGAGAAATGAGTTAACCAAGTAAATGTGATGGTCTTACGCCCCCAAGTTGGGTGTGTGAGTTGGAGGAAAAGGATGAGTTCTGGGTGGTGGAGGAAGTGATACAGGTGGAGCCGGATCATCACTGGAGCAGACTTCATTGGACATATCGGAGAAGAAACCACAGATGACGAGGATGTGATGGGAAAATATGGTTTGAAGAGAAACGCAAAGGGGCAGACGGTGGTGGACTTTGAAACAGAGGGTGGCGATAGTAGACGCCCTATTTCAGGAAGAGGGAGCACAAGTTACATATAAAAGTGGAGAAGAGTGCGCAGATGAGCTTCATACTGTGCAGGAGATGTAACTAGAAGGAGTTTAGTAAGGTTGCCGGGGTGTAGCAGAACCTTTCAGAGTGTTGGTTGGGAAGCTGAGCCTGGCAGTGATGAAACAGGAGGAGAATTTCAGACTGAACCAAGATCAAGCCGTTGAAAATTAAAGGCGGAGTACAACACGACGATTTCAAATACGAGGTGACAGGCTATGGCAGAAAGGGAAGAGGTCAGCTGGGATATCTCTCAAAACGGTGAGGGAAAAAATACAAGTACATACTCAGGACGACATCGGGACCAAAAAAATGAAAACAGGAAACCTGGCGATTGGAATAAAGTACAGGCTGGCATAAACAGGAAAAAGCTGGCGAAAAGAACTGGGACAGACACAGGGAGGAAGAAGCCATCACAGAAATTATAAGGAGATGCATGCTTCCTGACCAAGAAGAGAGGGTACAGGGACAGAAAGAAAGCGAGTATGAGGAGATGCGTAGCACAGCCAGAAGGAAAGACACAGGGACGAAGAAATCAGAGTATAGGAGATGTGCTGTAGCCAAGTATAGACATGCATTTTCACGTGTGGGGAGGCCCCCCACTCACACAGCTCTCCTGGACCCAAGTGGAGACTAAAAAGCTCGTCGTCTCATCAGCTCTCCTCCTCTTGCGATAGTCTTCTACCTCTTAATTTCTGCCGCCATGTTGCCTCTCTTTCTATCTTCCTCAGTATTTTCATGCTGACTGCTCTTCTGAACATAACTGCCTCCCACCTCCCCAAGCTTCCCACTGCACATTTCTCTCATGCTCATCCCTACTGTCAAACCCCTTATAGGGGTTAACCAGCACCTTCCTCTTTCATCCTCATGGTAAACTCTGGAACAATCTCCCTTCCTCTGCACCACGACTTGGGCTCTTTCCAGGGCGAGGTATCCCTGAACACCTCCTCCCAGGAACTGACCTTTCTTCCGAGGTCACCTCTTTGTGTT